>NC_052501.1:51446043-51542162 GCF_016617805.1 Bactrocera tryoni
TAAGTGGAGTCGTTTTTGGTCAATAAAGCGGACACGCTGTCCGATTAAAAAATAATTTTTTTGATATTTCCAACGCGGGAATACATAATTTGCACTTGTAAAGGGTGTATTAGCTTCGGTGCAGCCGAAGTTAACGTTTTTTCTTGTTTCTTCGTGTTTTTCACTTAAATGTACCGAAATTCTTAAAAATGTGTGTTAATTGTTATAAATATTCACTATTTCTCCGTAACAAAATAACAAAAAAGTATGTGTATGTGTGAGTGCATTTGTTTTTGTTTACGGCAAGAAATGTATACATGTAGTAGTGTGCAATTTTTAATTGAAAGTTCAATGAAGGGTTCTTTAGGGCAAACCAAAGACTAAAGGCTGTCATAAAACAAAACCAACAGCAACAACACGATAAAATAAGTCACACAACAACTCAATGGCTTTGCGTTGCAAAGTAATAATATTCATTTATTATCATCAACGATAATGTTAGGAAACTTTCAAGTTGAAAAGAAGAAGCTGTTGCGGTTTACGCAAGTTTACAGTTAGGAGTCGATTTTTTCCAGCTAATCAAGTAGGGTTGTGGAGCTACATACATACGTACTCATAGTACGTAGACTTGGTTAGGCTTCAGTGCTTGCCGCTTTCAGCTTACATGCTAGTAGATGGGCGTCTTTCTTGTTCTTACAGCGTCAAACATATGTACTAGGGCGGGTCGATTTAAAAATCGCCCATTGCTCTATGAAAATCATATTCTAGGGATCAAAATAAGATACTTTGCCGAAGGAACCATACCTCTAAAACGAATTTTGATGTCCTCCAATTTGGGTCGAACTTTTGGGTAGGGGCGAATTTTGAAAAATCCCACTTTGATCCATTTAGAGTGCTCCAATCAAGTCCAAATGTATGACTGACCCCCACTAACTTTGGACGGCCGATCCACCCATGCCAGTGGCAGACCCCCTGGAACTCCCCTGGGGGGTTCCCAATACAATCATTTTAAAAAATCACCATTTTTGGCCTTTACATGAAAAAATCAGCTAAATGGCTATGTTTTTTCTTTATTTTTATTTATTTATTTATAATAATATCTCTTTTTTCTCTTAAGAAATTTATTTAGTCAGAACATATGTAAATGAAAAAAATTAATTTAAGTGAGTTATAGAAAAGAAATTTAAAAAAATATTGTTTGAAGTCTTTTTTACTTTCTAGTCTGGGCAATTTCGCACGGCTCTCTAATGTCGTCGCCATAACAGCCTCTACATTTTCCGGTATAACCCGTTTGGAAACGCTACCTAGCAATTGAATATGTCGTTCCGTTCCTTGTATGTGTGATGGAATTTTCGGATCATTAAACGGTGGATCATCTTGATTTAAATATTCTTTCAATGTATCGTACGGAATGCTTCGCGTGAATGGTGGTTCAAATACGATATTTATATCATTCAAACTGATCATTTCCGTATAACTTGTGCAATTAAAGTTTATATCTGGTTTTTTATAAACTCTAAGTTCCATTGACTCGTCAACATCGGTTCAATAGCGTAGAATTTTCTTGATGGCACTGTCGCGCTTTTCTTTCCTATCATCAAACAACATTGATAACAAGATATTTTCCGAATGCGCATAATATGAATTATCATTAATTACTTGTTTGACAATTTTGCGTAAGCGAGGTTCTATAAATCGTGACCAACCAATTAACTTGAAAAATAATGCACTGCCGTACACGACAGAGCTGTAATACTTGATATTGAAGTACATTGGCACATAACATTTAATTATAAATTCAACCAGAATTCTTAAATTTGCATCTGGATTTTCCGTTGTCACATATAATCGCAATAATCTAGCAGCCTTGGTGAGACACCGAGAATGTACAATTTACCCTGGTTTGATGTTAGCCAGATCCACCGGAACCACGCCGCTAGAAATTGCATGGGCCATGTCGTATAAGTACTTCGAATCGGTGGAAAATTCTTTTTTTCTGGAGCAGGGGGCATATTTTGCAACTCAATTTTCTGGAAGCCGTCCACCACCTAAAAATATATAATAATAAAATAATTAAAAATGGTTGACAACTATAATAAATGAGTGATAGCAATAACTTACCGGAAGAGTTTCACAAGTTTCGATTTGACGGCTCAGTTTTCCGGTTGCCGATCTTGGTCCAGTGCTGGTTGATTTATCCAAAGCTTTAAACAAATGCCGAAACGGAATTCCGTTGAAGTGTAGAAGGCAAACAAACCAATGCAATGGTCTTTTTAACAGCAATTCGAATCGTCGTATAATTCCACCGTGTGGGCCAGTGTTTGTTGGCTCACCGTCATTGCATCTTCCAATTAATGTATCCAGTGATATATTTTTATCCTTGAAAAAACCATTTAATTTGGTTGTTATGTATTCAGCGGTTTCATGTTCCAGTCTTACGTAAAAAATCAATTCAGAATTGGGTTCTCTCAAAATAACAAGATGAGGTTCTTTTACCATCCTAGTGTGATACTTCTCATCAATTTTATCTATCGTTAAAGTATCATCTTTTCTGCCATCGAATGAAAACGCTAACAAATTGGTATCATCTAACCGTTTGCGAAGCACTTCTTGTCTGCATTTCTCTTTTTCTCTGTGAACTTTCGATTTATCCATGATGAAAGGTTTCCCATGCTTATCTTTAATTTTAAAATCTTGCAAAAGAGCGGTTCCCAATGCTGATGCTACTCTGTCAGGCACACCAAATCTGTCACATACTAAGGCAAAGTTAAAACAATCGTATCTCTCTGCGTATTGTGAACTTGTGCTTCTATCCATATCTTCTTGAACCGGTGGCGGTGCGTTTGTTGAATCATCGGGATCTTGGTATGTTGGCATTGATGACATAGACGTGGCTCCTTGCTCTTCAGTTTCCATCATAAATGCATTCATTGTTAGTCTTCTCTGATTATGTTGATCGTGCATGAACTCTTTGAGGCGGTCGGGAACCCAGCCGCATGCACATGGATCTGCCTTCAAATCGCATTTACATGTTCCAATGTAAAAAATTGTTTTCAGTGATTTTACATACTCTGTAAATTGTTGGGTTTTGTTTCTTCTCTTGATTTGCTCTTGATACTTGTCAAGCAATTTATTCAATTTATTATAGTTTTTCCCAAATTCCAATCAACTTATCTTGTACTTGAATAGTGAATGATTTATGGGATTTGCGATCTTCAGGGCAAACATAATTGTCTATTGTTAGTTTAGGATCATTTGCGATCTCAAGGGCAAACACAATTGTCTATTTTTAGTTTAAGATCATCACTTAAATTAATTTTTTTCATTTACATATGTTCTGACTAAATAAATTTCTTAAGAGAAAAAATAGATATTATTATAAATAAATAAATAAAAATAAAGAAAAAACACAGCAATTTATCTGATTTTTTCATGTAAATCACCAAAAATGGTGATGTTTTGAAATTATTGTATGGGGAACCCCCCAGGGGAGTTCCAGGGGGTGTGCCACTGGCATGGGTGGATCGGCCGTCCAAAGTTAGTGGGGGTCGGTCATACATTTGGACTCGATTGGAGCACTCTAAATGGGTCAAACTGGGATTTTTCAAAATTCGCCCCTACCCAAAAGTTCGACCCAAATTGGGGGTCATCAAAATTTGTTTTAGAGGTATGGTTCCTTCGGCAAAGTATCTTATTTTGATCACTAGAATATGATTTTCATAGAGCAATGGGCGATTTTTTTGCCTCCCCACAATCGACCCGGCCTAATATGTACATATGTGTATAGATTTGGTTTGTAGTAAAATATTAGTTGTGTTTTTTTGTGTCAGGCGTATTTAAATGATTTTAGTTTAGTTTAGTGGAGTTGTTCAATATTTTGCTCCTGAATATTGGAAATAGTATTTACATGACGGTCAAAGTAGACAAATTATATTTTTTTGTTTTTAATGCTTCAGTTCTAGATTGGAATCAAAAATTCCACGGATCAAACAGTGAAATAGGAACGGGAAGCAATCTTCTTCTGTAGAAACACATAACTAGAAAGTCGGTTTATCTAAATGTCTAGAATTCAGTCTTTCAGGACAGGTTTCTGAGCACAATTAAAGGTGCCAAATGAGTTTCTGCTCTAAACGGCACGTTCTTACCCTTTCTAAACCAATATAGATTCACTGCGTTAGGTAATGCAAGCCGGAAATAACTAGGCTATCAGTAGGTAACTCGGTTATTAGCATCTGGGTGCTCAGTCATATAGGAATAGAAATGAAAAGACAGCCATGCAGGCATGCGCGAGGGCAACGTCCGTTCTGTTTAACGTGGGTACCTGCTGACGACAGCCTTACACCACGGCGCTCAAAAGCACAGCGGATCAAGTCAATGCGTTGATCAACGCCCTGAGAATGCTAAGCATTTTCAGTACCAATTGGCAGTGTGGAATGGACACACTAACCACCTTGGTCGGTTTCGAGGCCCAGCTAAAACCTCTGCCGTGCTTTGGGTCCGGCACCCGGTTGCAATGCAACTCCACATTCAACTGACGAAGTCAGTTCTTAACGCATTTGGGTTTTAACCACGACCACAAAGATACTCGCCGAGGGGCCAGTCCGCATGACCAGGTGGGAGTTACCTCCAAGGGCTCCTGCTCCCCGTGGTACCAGAATTAAGTCTCCGGTCAGACCTCGTAGCCGAAGCTACTACCAGTTGAGCTTCCATACGGCTCTGGACTGGTGGCCAGGGGTTGGATACATACTTCACATACAAACACCAATCATACAAAAATTAACCCTAATTCCCAGCTAACCGACTTCGCCGCTTACATAATTCACGCGAATTACGTTATGATATGTAATTTATCGGAAATTACATATCTTTCGTTTGAATAATAAAACTCCGGCTAATTTACCGTACTGTGCGGCTTGCCGTCCAGTTTATTAATCATAATTTTATTCTTTATAAAAATCTTATTTGCTAAATTTACCTGGAGCCGTTGTGCTGATTTGACATTCCTCAGCATCAACGACCCGGCATATCTTAAATAAACATATCGAATAATAACAGTGGCATTTGATTTCATTTTTAAAGGAATTTAATGCTTGCTTATGAATATTTCCTTATTTATGTATTTTGCAATTTAATATGTATGTATGTAGTTGAATCTGAAGATTCAACTTACATTTTAGAGGAATAGGAATAGATATTTAGAAAATACTTGTCTTTTTTGGTATATCGACAAGTTTGAAAGTGGTGGAGTCGTTTGACGACGCAACTCGCGTAATCGACCCTAACTGTTTGGTATTCCGACTAGTGGAGATCACACCACTGACATCTAATCGTCCATCAGTCCTCGATGTGTTCACCCCCACACCTATACCCCAAGTTTTCACGATCTCTAAGAGATCTCCTCCCGCCCGCTCTAGTTCAGACCGCGAGCGACCTTCGACCATAAGAAGAAGGTTATCCGCATACGCACAACCCTTACAGAGTGGCTCGAGCTGCCCAAGCAGAGCGTCCCTCATAAGGTTCCAAATATATGGACCACAGATGGAACCCTGCGGGCAGCTACAAACCACTCCAATCTCCACACTCCCATTCATGTCGACAAGAGTGGCCTTTCTGCCCGAAAAATAGCTCCGCCAAAGGGTAATTTCCGGATAGCCAAGCTCTTCCAGCCGTTGTACCACTTGATCTCAGCTTAGGTAATCAAACGCCCCCTTGGAGTCAACAAGTATGTCCCTTTCTCCCTAACGACATTCTGAACATAAAACTACGCATCCTCTACACTGCGTCCTTTCCTGAACCCAAACTGCCTCTCCGAGCACATACCCCGCGTTAGCTCCTGAAGTCGTTCCACCATGACTCTTTTCAGCACTTTTCCAAGTACTGGAAGGAGACTGATGTCCCGATAAGATCGAGGATCGCTCCTGACCTTATCAGGGGACTTCAGGAGACGAAAAACCCTAGCACTTTTCCACTCGTGTGGAAAGTATTCCTCCCAGACGCACTTATTATAAATGGCCTCCAGGTATTCCGGAATGAACTTCCATAAGCTTTTATACATCTCTCCGTTCAAACCGTCAAAACTTGTGGAGTTAGGTCTAAACGCTAACTAGGCCAAATGCGTACCCCAATTCCCCATCACCTAGTGAAGGGACAGGCACCCCTTGTGCTTGAGGTACCTGCACCTCCGACCTAGGAAAGAACGCACCTAACAGCACCCCCGCACACTCTCTCCACGACGATAACAGAGTGTCACCGACGCGAAGAGAGGTGGCATCCTCCCTCCTACGACCCCGGCATATCCTATAGACCTGACCCCAGGGGTCGTTCCTATTCTCTCTCACAAAACTCCTCCACTCTTCCTCTTTACTTTTCACCAGCAACTCCTTATACTCCCTATCCGCACAACTAAATTCATACCTAAGCTGGGACAGCCTATCCGAATTGGACCGTCGGGCGTGTTGAAACTTTCGCCTCAATCGTCTGACAGTCCTGCTCTTCAAGGTTAACTCATGCGTCCACCATTTAGTTTTACTAGTCTTATACATTGCTTTCACACCTCCTATGTACCTTATCATTTAATCCCCAAACTACCTCATATAGACAAGCAATTTGCTCGTCCACCCCCAACTCCTCAAATTCTCTAAGCGGTATACCGGATACCGCTTCCCTAACCGAGAGTCCATATTGGTTCCAGTCAGTACCAGTGGTACGCCATCGTCGCAATGGACTCTCATAAGGCGAGGGAGGGGATTGAGGGGTAACCATAATTTGAATCAAATTATGATCACTCAATCCCCACCCTCCCCTAACCTCCCATCTAACGCTGAAAGCCCTACTTGCTGCCTCATTCATAAGCGTTATGTCAATGTCGGTCACGCCCTCAGGCCCATCGAACGTATACCATTCGCTCGGCTCATTCAAAATGTGAAGGTTATTAGCCACCACCCATTCGATTCGCTTAATGCCTTGCCTCGACTGTGGCTTTGGTATCCAGACGAATGCCAGGATACATTACTAAACCACATCTAGGACGAGGCATTCGCATCCAGCCCTAGGATAAATGGGCTACTACTCGCAAGTAGTGGTAGCTTATTCATGTGGCCCAGGCAGGGCTCTAGGGGCTCGCTATATTTACAACATAAACTAGCTACAATCATCCTACCGAACTCCCCTTCTATAGCTACACATATACCCAGTTGTGAAGAATCTACGCAATCGTAGCTTGGATTATTCACAACTATTGCGGCGTTAACTCTAAGGTCAGTGAAGACCTTAAAACCACTAGGAAGACCCCGAACCACACCGTTGGTGGCAAGGGGCTCGTGGAGTAGAGTAATACCCCGCCCCCAACCATGCAACCCCCAACTCGCACATCACGGCATAAGAGCCCTGACAGTTAAACTGGATGATCCCACCCATCAGTGTCTGACGAGGGCGCACTCAACAATGCCACAATATATAAACAATGCAATATGGTGCATTGACGCAACTGGCAGCTTTGTGGCCTTCTTAACCGCACCTCCGGCAGACATCTGCTTTAGCCCTACACTCAGCCACCCGATGATCAAATCCCATGCAACGGAAGCAGCAAGCGACGAGGCTATTCGGTCGCACCCTGAACGAAAACCACTTTATGTAGCACCTACCTGCCTCCAGGAGGGCGGACATTATCTTGTCCATACCCTCCAGGACGACATTGGTGCTACCGTTAGCGGTCACCTTCCAGGGACGACTGACCATCCTTACGTCCGACCTCTGGGACGCCGAGCCGAAACATTGTAGGTTCAGCCGGAGTAGTTTCTCCATGAATTCCTCATGGGGGATCTCCGTATGGACCCCCTGGACCCCTGACGACGCAACTTCCGGTTGACAGAGACGTCCAACCCCACCTCCCCGAATTTCTTGTTATTCGCCAGTCTCTCCCTCTCTTGGAGAGAGGGAGTGCCGACGGAGCCGGCGTTGACCTGCTCGGCGTCGAGGAGTGCCTCCCGCAACTCCTCCCGCTACTTCCTTTAAGAGCGTCCACTTGACCGCGAAGATCATTCGTTAGTTGACTGTCGACGCGGATAGACGTGCGTGCGCATCGTTGCGATATTTTTCCTAGTGTTTTTCGGTGATTTTTCTCGATTTCCTTTTGTGCGGTCGTTTGTTTATGCAGTTTTGCTGGCACCGTTATTGCCTGGCGCGTGACGTTGCTTGCGGTTAAATTGTTTGTGCGATCGCGAGTTGAGAGGGTCGGTGACCGCGAGTGTTTTGTGCGGATACATATTTTTTGCGCAATTTTGTGCAATTTTTGTGTGCCAACTCGTAATTACAGCGGTAAGTAATTTTATTATTACTATTGTTTATACGGACAACGTGGTCATCCACGTTGTTGTTATTGGCGGAAGCTTCGCACGGTTCCAGTGTAGCTCCGTGTTGTTGGTACTCTTGCTGACGGAACTGCCTGCCAGTAGTTGTGTGCTGAGCATCGGGGGGTTAGTTGGTTCGGTGTCAGAAGAGTCTGGACAGGATTGCCCTAAGGGTGCAAGCGTCTGTCCAGCGTTGGAGATTGCGACTCCTGTAAGGACCAACGGTCGTAACAGCGTTGCCGTTTAAGCCCACGGTGCGATTCGGTACAGCGCCACATCGGTCGGCTCCGGACCGTTACGGGGACTTTGTCCGGCCGGCGGCCAATTGAGTGGCCTTAGTCCGACCACTGGTTGGGGTTGTGGGCTGTGCCACCGCGAGCACGCCATAATCGACCGCTTGGGTGGTCGCTGTTATTGAGCGGGCCCTTGCGTGGGTTGCACTTTTCAGCGCGTTCAGACGCACGCACCTGGAGAGCAGCTGCTCCAGAGTCTTTCTGTCCGTGAACCGTCTACGCTAGTGGTACGCCAGCGGATCAACGTCCGGTGTGTTTTACGTGGGCACCTGCTGACGACAGCCTTACTCCACGGCGCTCAAAAGCACAGCGGATCAAATCAATGCGTTGATCAGCGCCCTGAGAATGCAAAGCATTTTCAGTACCAATTGGCAGTGTGGAATGGACACACTAACCACCTTGGTAGGGTTCGAGGCCCATCTAAAACCTCTGCCGTGCTTTGGGTCCGGCACCCGGTTGCAATGCAACTCCACATTCAACTGACAAAGTCAGTTCTTCCCGCGATTTGGGTTTTAACCACAACCACCACGATACTTCCCGATGGGCCAGTCCGCACGAGCAGGTTGGAGCGAACTCCAAGGACTCCTGCTCCGCGTGGTACCAGAATTAAGTCTCCGGTCAGACCTCGTAGCCGAAACTACTACCAGTTGAGCTTCCATACGGCTCTGAACTGGTGGCCAGGATGCCAGGACGCCAGCGGATCAACTGTCAATGTGTTTTACGTGGGTATCTGCCTGCGAAGGCTCAAATCCACGGTGCTATCTATTGCTAGTAGCACATAGATCAAATAAATGCGTTGATCAGCGCCCCAAAGTGTAAGTGCATGCACAACACTACACTCTGGAAGAAACCAAGGTATGAGTGCCGCCCCACACACATACACTTTGGTTCCAATCGGTTCGGGTGAAAACCAAAGGATACACCCTAGCCACCTTGGTCGGGTTCGAGGCCCATCTAAAACCTCTGCCGTACTCTGGGTCCGGCACCCGGCCGCAGTGCGACTCCACATTGGACAATTGCCCTTCCTGCATTTAGGTGTAAACCACAGCCACCACGAATCTCCCCAAAGGGCCAAGACCCAATGAGCAGACTGAAGCGAACTTCAGGGGCGGCTGCTCCCCGTGGTACCATGTTTTAGTCTTTGGTGTGACCTGTAGCCCAAGCTTGCGCTTAAGCTACTGCCAGTCGAGCCCCCAAAAATTCCGAGGAATTCTTAAGAACCCGACTGTATGATTTTTTTGTTATCCCTTTCATTTTTGTGTTTGTTATATAATCGCAAACCCATTCAATGAATTTGATAGTATTTCAATATAGCACTTTTCTGACATCTCTCACCATGCCGACATTCAATAAACCAGACATGCGAATGTCGGACATAGTGCATATTGGATTTTAGTCGCCTCATACGACAGGCATGCCTTACCGCGGGAATATTCTTATCTCCCTCCCCGCAGGGAGATCGCCAGCGGATCAGTCCGACTGAAGGGTAAGTTGGGAAGCGAGATGCCTCCTGGACGGAAGAGGAGGACGAAGGCCCTCGCTGGAAGCGGAGAATCCGCCGCTTCCACAGTCGTGGATGACTCCACGTCGGGCGGCGAGGGGGAAACGATGGGAGCGGTAAAGTCTCTATCGCGGAGTAAAGCGCATTTGGGGTCGCCGCGTAAGGAGAACGGAAGCGAGGGAGGGAGCGAGAGCTGTGGCGGGAGTGCCACCGTGGCCTCCGTCGAGAAGGTGGTTACGCGTGCTGGGTCGCCGCGTAACGTGGGGGGTACAGAGGGAGGGAGCGGGAGTTGTGGCGGGATTGCCAACGTGGCCTCCGCTGAGAAGGTGGGTACGCGTGCGGGGTCGCCGCGTAACGTAGGGGGTGTCGAGGGAGGGAGCGGGTGTTGTGGTGGGAGTGCCTTAGTGGCCACCACCGTGAAAGCGACTGCGCGTACGGGGTCGTCGCGCAATGATGGTGGGAGCGGTAGTGGGAGCGTGGCCCATCCGGTTAGTACGGTGGGCAAAGGAGTGGGCGTCGCGAGGGAGGGCGTTTCGAATGCGGGCACTCGTATCTCGAGTGCCAAGAAAGAGGGAACGCGGGTTCGGTCTAGGAGATCTGTGGTTGTTGGGGGTGGGGCAGTCAGCCATGTTGCGGCTGCCAAAAGAATCACGGGGGAGCAAAACGAGCTTGTGTTCGAAGCCAAGGCCTTTGAGAGAGAGACCGCGAAGGGGCTGTTGGAGCTTGCCTCAAAGTATGAGGCGCTCCTGATGACGGTAATTACCGAAAATGCCCATCTTCGCGGTCAGGTAGATGCCCTTAGGGGAAGTTGCGGGGGACACTCCTGACCCCGAGCAGGTCAATGCCGGCTCCGTCGGCCCCGATACCTGCGCCTCCTGCACCTGTGCTTTATGCAATCACACCGGTGACGCCGACGCCTGTGGAGACCTGGTCGGTCGTGGTAAGGAGTAAGGGGCCTGCAAATTCCTCTAAGGAGGTTATAAAGAAGGTGGTCAAAGAGGTGGGTCCCTCACTTGGTGTGAGGGTCCATGATGTTAGACCAATTAAGGGTGGTGGGGCGGTTATTCGCACTCCCTCTGTTCTTGAGAGGGAGAAAGTTGCGAATAACAAGAAATTCGAGGAGGGGGGGTTGGACGTCTCTGTCAACCGGAAGTTGGGTCGCCGGGTGGTGGTCCAGGGGGTCCATACGGAGATCTCCCATGAGGAATTCATGGAAGATCTACTCCGGCTGAACCTCAAGGACTTCAGCCCGGCGTCCCAGAGGACTGACGTGAGGATGGTCAGTCGTCCCTGGAAGGTGGCCGCTGACGGTAGCACCAACGTTGTCCTGGAGGGTACGGACAAGTTGATGTCCGCCCTCTTGGAGAAGGGTCGGTGCTACATAAAGTGGTTCCACTTCCGGGTGCGACCGGATAGCCCCGTCGCTGGCTGCTTCCGGTGTATGGGATTTGATCATCGGGTGGCTGAGTGTAGGGCCAAAGCAAATGTCTGTCGGAGGTGCGGTCAAGAAGGCCACAAAGCTGCCAGTTGCGTCAATGCACCCCATTGTCGCAACTGTGAGTTTAAGGGTAGACCAGCTGGGCATCTGATGATGTCAGGTGTCTGCCCTATATATTGTGGCCTTGTGGAGCGCGCCCTCGCCAGACACTGATGGGAGGGATTATCCAGTTCAACTGTCAGGGCTCTTATGCCGTAATGTGTGAGTTGGGGGATTGCATGGTTGAGGGGGGGTGCAGTATTGCTCTACTCCAGGAGCCCTACGCCACCAATGGTGTGGTTCGGGGTCTTCCTGTGGGTTTTAAGGTCTTCACTGACCTTAGAGCTAACGCTGCAATAGTTGTGAATAATCCACACTACGATTGCGTAGTTGTGGATTCTTCACAACTGGGTATATGTGTAGCGATAGAAGGGGAGTTTGGTAGGATGATTGTAGCTAGTTTATATTGTAAATATAGCGAGCCCCTAGAGCCCTACCTGGGCTACATGGATAAGCTGTTACTACTTGCGAGTAGCAGTCCATTTATCCTATTGCTGGATGCGAATGCCTCGTCCTCGATGTGGTTTAGTAAGGTATCCCGGAATTCGTCTGGATACCAAAGCCACAGTCGAGGCGAGGCATTAAGCGAATGGGTGGTGGCTAAAAGCCTCCACATTTTGAATGAGCCGAGTGAATGGTATACGTTTAATGGGCCTAGGGGCGTAAGTGACATTGACGTGACGCTTATGAATGAGGCAGCAAGTAGGGCTTTCAGCGATAGATGGGAGGTTAAGGGAGGGTGGGGATTGCCTTATGAGAGTCCACTGCGGCGATGGCGTACCGCTGGTACTGACTGAAACCAATATGGACTCTCGGTTAGGGAAGCGGTATTTAGCATACCGCTTAGAGAGGAGAGTTTGAGGAGTTGCAGGTTGACGAGCAAATTGCTCGTCTATATAAGGTAGTGTGGGGGGTTAATGATAGGGTTTTTGGTAGGTATGAGTGTTCCAGACTTAGTAAAATTAAATGGTGGACGCATGAGTTAACCTTGAAGAGGAGGACTGTCAGGCGATTGAGGCGAAAGTTTCAACGCGCCCGACGGTCCAATTCTGATAGGCTGTCCCAGCTTAGGTATGAATTTAGTTGTGCGGATAGGGAATATAAGGAGATGCTGGTGAAAAGTAAAGAGGAAGAGTGGAGGAGTTTTGTGAGAGAGAATAGGAACGACCCCTGGGGTCAGGTCTATAGGATCTGCCGGGGTCGTAGGAGGGAGGATATTACCTCACTTCGCGTCGGTGACACTCTGTTATCGGCGTGGAGAGAGTGTGCGGGGGTTCTGTTAGGTGCGTTCTTTCCTAGGTCGGAGGTGCAGGTACCTCAAGCACAAGAGGTGCCAGCCCTCCGTGAGATGATGGGGAGTTGGGGTACGTCTTTGGCCTGGTTCGGTCTAAACAGTCCCCAGGTTTTGATGGTTTGAACGGAGAGATGTGTAAAAGCTTATGGAAGTTCATTCCGGAATACCTGGAGGCCATTTATAATAAGTGCGTCTGGGAGGGATACTTTCCACGCGAGTGGAAAAGTGCTAGGGTTGTTCCTCTTCTGTCCCCTGATAAGGTCAGGAGCGATCCTCGATCTTATCGGGGCATCAGTCTCCTTGCAGTACTTGGAAAAGTGCTGGAAAGGGTCATAGTGGAACGGCTTCAGGAGCTAACGCGGGGTATGTGGTCGGATAGGCAGTTTGGGTTCAGGAAAGGACGCAGTATAGAGGATGCGTGATTCTACGTTCAGAGTGTCGTTAGGGAGAATGTCAACAAATATGTCCTCGGCATATTTGTTGACTTCAAGGGGGCGTTTGATTACCTAAGCTGGGATCGAGTGGTGCAATGGCTGGAGGAGCTTGGCTGTCCAGAAATTTCTCTTTGGCGGAGTTATTTTTCGTACAGAAAGGCCTCTCTTGTCGGCATGAATGGGAGTGTGGAGATCGGAGTTGTTCGAGGCTGCCCGCAGGGTTCCATCTGTGGTCCATATATTTGGAACCTTATGATGGACACTCTGCTTGGGCAGCTCGAGCCACTCTGTAAATGTTGTGCGTATGCGGACGACCTTCTTCTTATGGTCGAAGGTCGCTCGAGGTCTGAGCTAGAACGGGCGGGAGGAGATCTCTTAGAGATCGTTAATTCTTGCGTTAATTCTTGGGGTTTAGGTGTGGGGGTCGACATATCGATGGACAAAACGGTGGCAATGCTGCTGAAAGGTAGATTGTCATCGGGTCGTCCACCGATTGTCCGTGTGAACGGGGTCAGCATCAGATATGTGACGCAAGTCAAATATCTGGGACTGACATGAGTGAAAGGATGTGTTTTACTCCACACTTGGCGAGTGTAAAGGAGCGACTGCAGGCAACTGTAGGAAAAATACGACAGATTTTGAGGAGCGATTGGGGTCTCGGACGTCGTGTTGTCCGCACCATATATCGTGGCTTGTTTGTGGCCTGTGCCACTTATGAAGCCCCTGTATGGTGGGAGACAGCCACGACTGTCTGGGGGTCTCAAAAGGTCCTCTCAATCCAGCGTTGCATGATGCTTGCATGTTTGCCTGTATGTCGCACCGTCTCTACGGATGCGATGCAGGTCTTGTTAGGTGCACCCCCTCTTGACCTGATTGTCATACAGCGTGCTGTTGCATTCAGGTTAAGAAGGGGCTTGAGTGTGTCATTGCTGCGGAATGACTGGATTTCCGACGATGATGTGGAGAGGGAGGGATATCTAGGGAGCAAGAGGCTCCTAGATGATAGGGTTAGATGTAGGTGGCAAGAACGTTGGGACAATAGTCCTAACGGCCAAGTGACGTACGAGTACAATCGGGACGTGGGGTTCGTTGTGGATAACCCAGACTTCAGATTTTGACTGAGTCTGGGTTTCCTGCTTACGGGGCATGGGCCTCTGAATGCATTTTTACATCGGAGGCACCTATCGGATACGTCGGGTGTTTTTGTGGGGCAGTTTTAGAAAACTGGTCGCATTTAATTGTGGAGTGCCCGATGTACTCGGACATTAGGGAGCTGGGTGGTATGGGGATTAGCTGGACGGATGGACGATTAGATGTTAGTGGTGTGATCTCCACTAGTCGGAATGCCGAACAGTTAGGGTCGTTTGCGCGTGAATTATTTAAGCGGCGAAGGCGGTTAGCTGGAAGTTAGGGTTAGTTTCTGTATGATTGGTGTGTGTAAGTGATGTGTGTATGGGGTCCAACCCCTGGCCACCAGTCCAGAGCCGTATGGAAGCTCAACTGGTAGTAGTTTCGGCTACGAGGTCTGACCGGAGACTTAATTCTGGTACCACGGGGAGCAGGAGACCTTGGAGTTCGCTCCAACCTGCTCATGCAGACTGGCCCCTCGGGGAGTATCGTGGTGGTTGTGGTTGAAACCCAAATCGCCGGAAGAACTGACTTTGTCAGTTGAATGTGGAGTTGCATTGCAACCGGGTGCCGGACCCAAAGCACGGCAGAGGTTTAAGATGGGCCTCGAACCCTACCAAGATGGTTAGTGTGTCCATTCCACACTGCCAATTGGTACTGAAAATGCTTTGCATTCTCAGGGCGCTGATCAACGCATTGATTTGATCCGCTGTGCTTTTGAGCGCCGTGGAGTAAGGCTGTCGTCAGCAGGTGCCCACGTAAAACACACCGGACGTTGACCGCGAAGATGGGCTTCTCGGTTATGACCGTCATCAGAATGCGCGAGGGCAGCTGGAAATACAATTCCCTAAATCTGTCCTAGACCATTCTCCTCCTTCAAGGGTTGTTTGAAGGAAAAGGATCATAGAGAAACATGCCAAGTCTGGATAAGACTTAATTTTGTAACCACCCTGCCCAAGTGCGTCCGCCTGCGGCCTGCGCTCGTGCATCTCCCTTTTTAACTAACGATTCAACTTTGTAGTCTTAATTCATTTTAACCATTGTGGCAATTTTAGCGGAATGCAGACTGAATGGAACCACAACCGGATGTAACATATGTATCTACAGATTTTGCATAATTCGGCGCCCTCTTTTATGTATGATAACATAACGAATAGGTGATCGAGGTCATAAATAGGTGCGAGTACGGCGTACTTATTTACAGCAAAACCTCCAGCGCCAGACTTCTTCTAGCCGCGCATGTGAACACTAATGTAACTAATAAATTCTCCAAATTGCATTTAACATACGCGTTGGGTGTCATAATTCAGGCTTCACTTGCCGCTTCATGACCCGAGCGCAACTCATGGCCATATGTGTAGAGAATTTATATGGCAGTGAAAATTATGCTCTTGCTTTGAAAAAGTGAACGAAGTAAAAAACAACAGCTAGAAATTGCATACGCATATAAGCATACACCTATTTGCGAAAATTTATGTCAAACTGCCTTAATGGAAGCGCACAGAGCGCCCATTGAAGTCCTCAATGAATGAGCATGTGTTGAAGTGCTATGGTGGGAAGGCTATAAAAATATTGTTAAAAAATGTATTATCAAGTAAAACAATAATATTATATATTCCATAGCGGTTGTAAAATTCTCGATGCAGGCCAATTGTACAGGTTTACTACTAACCATGTGGCCTAAAAGAGCGCTGCTGAGAAAAATGTCAACAAAGCTTACCTTAGAACATACAGGTTAATGGTTGTTTTTTATGATGGAAATACCTACTGTTTATATCCGAGCGTAACGCAGTGTAAGTCTGTAAGCAAACTATTGTAAACAGTTTATTTGTGGCGCTTTTATATATAACTTTTAATTCAAGTAGAGGTACTTTTTTCAATAGGTTTTTTGACAGATCACGCTTGAGTCGTGTTAAGCTGCCATGTCATTTTTCTTCAGTATTGTTTGGAATTCTTGTGGGTTACATCGCCACTAGAATCCTCTATTTGACAACATGACTGTACATTTATTAACATACAATATGTATCTAGGTAAACAAATGCAGCTTAAGCGACACTTGAGAATATTGATTGAAATTTATTAACGTGCAAAATTATTTGGTTGTTGCTTTTGTTGTTGTTGCTTTTGTTGTTGTTATACATAATAAATTGTATTAGGTTATAAGGAGGAAATATGATTGATATTTGCAAGTGACACGTTCACACTTACATACATGCACAAGTAGGATGATTGGTATGAACGTATATAAGTATGTTGAAGTATATTTTGTTTATATGTATCTAAGACTCATACCTATAGCGTCTATGTAGTTAGATATGAATACATTTGTTGAATGCCTATGGCTTTCGCTGTAAATCGATTTCTGTCCTGTCAAAGCGAGCAAACACACATGCCTACGCGCAGTTGTGTATTTGTTTGCTGTCAATGCTGCTGAGCGCAAAGCAAATTATAAAGTATAATAATATCTCGTAAAAGAAAAGAATGGCTAAGGTCGGGTGAAACCGAATATATTATACTCTTGCAACTTACATGAATCAAAGCCAGGGAAATACTTTATGATGTAAAACGTCAACCTGAGGATCGAAATCCAAGCAATTTTAAATATTCATACACTATATATAACTCCTATACTGACAGACACATAAGGTTTCTTAGAAACACGAAAACCCTTATATGTAGCATATGGAAGTTGAGGTAGTATGGACATGCTACTAACCTGTCTCTTACTAAAAAACTAATCATATATAGTAAAGATAGCCGCATGTTCGAAAATCCTGAAAAATACAAGTATTCGCTCAAATTTATCTATTTTCGGCACAAAGATACACTGTTATGAATAAAACAAGCTATCTTACTTTCATTGAGATAACTCACATATTGGCTAATATATGCGGTACAAAGTCACCCGGAAGTTCGATTATCTTTGTGTTAGGTTAATGAGAGTTAAGGTAAGTATTGATTCGATTCAACTAATTTTTGACATACAGACTAACCATTATAAGAGAAGGATTGTCCGTGAATTTCAATTATACATCTTAGACATTGACCGATATTTTCAAACAAAAATTAATTATTAGTTCAAAGTTTAATCCAATTTTATTAATTGTTTCTTGATTTCTGTACTGGAAAGTAAAATAATCAAGTGGAATTTAAATGTATGCTATATGGAAAGTAAGCACGATTTTTGTTCGAATTCGCTCATTTTCACAACATGACATAGAAATATGAAAAGAATGTCACATACCAAGTTTTGTTGAAATCGGTGAGTCGGGTTCCTAGATATGGGATTTCACCAAAAAGTGGACGGTGCCACGCCAGTCATCCAATTTTCACATAGAGTTTCATAAGGCTCTCTCATACCATCTCGGTATTGGCATATTTAGTTATTGATTTATCGAAATTTTACTAGTTTTTAACAGTACCGTTATATGGGGAGTGAGCAGGGTTATACTCCGATTTCATCCATTTTCATACTGTAGATAGCAATACTCATAAGATTTGTACTCAGCAAGTTTGGTTGTTTTTTTAAAAACAATTTTCCCTCAGGTGCGATTGGGAAACTAAGGAACTCACATACCAAGTTTTATCGAAATAACTAAATTTTTACTCATGTTACGTCTTGCACTGACAGCCAGTCATCCGTATTACAACTTTTCTCGTCATCCTGATCTTTTATATAAACCCCACTCTTTTTTAAACGCTTTCCTTTTACACGGATTTGAAGGTACACGGTTGAAATTTTTTTTTTTTGTAAAAAATGTTTAATCTAGTACGGTTTTAAAATCACTGTCTTGTAATTATGTTTGTTTTTACCCCACTTAGCACCATTGCTGAAATGAAGATACATAGTAGTAACCGGGAAATCTCCTTATTCGGAAACTCTTACCTACACATTTTGTTCGCATGATATTTACATTGCTGAAATGGATATCTCCAGCGATGATACCGACTTTAGTTCAGTTCGTCGCAACCAATTGCGCTTGTTATCAAGTAGCGACGAATAATTATGTAGCTATGTAAATAATTTTCTTTATTTCTATTCTAATTTTTCTGATTTTAATTCTGGATTAACAGATTTATTTTGTTTTCTCAATAAAATGCCTTATGAACATACAATTTGTATGCATATCTGAAACTTCATAGTTTTAAAAATTTTAAACGATTTTTCGAAGTAAATATTGTTCTTTATTTCATCTTACATGGTTTTCAGATAACATGGAACGTATCTCCCATTTTTATATAGCAAACGCCTCTTTTTTTACACGGTTTTTTTTACACGGATTTCTGAGGAACGTATCTACCGTGTAAAAACAGAGGTGGGTGTATAATAGGGTGGGT
Source organism: Bactrocera tryoni (assembly GCF_016617805.1). Taxonomy (NCBI): domain Eukaryota; kingdom Metazoa; phylum Arthropoda; class Insecta; order Diptera; family Tephritidae; genus Bactrocera; species Bactrocera tryoni. The sequence continues at coordinate 51,464,897 of NC_052501.1, forward strand.
CGATTCTGGACTTTTTTCGATTCGGGATTTCTAATAGTGCGGAAAAGTTGCCTTAGTACTTCCTGATTCCAATGCAACTTTTTGTTTTGAGATCGGATTGCATCTTCAACCCCAACTCCGACCTTGAAATTTCGGAAATTCGCCTAAAATCGTGAAATTGTCTACCTAGCGCCTGAAATACGCATCTCATGGCAAAATGTATTAAACAAAAGTTATTTGTCACGTCATTTGCTACCGAAATGGGATATGTGATCATGGCCGTAGGACGAACCGTTCCCGAGATACGAGCGAAAAGGCGGCGCGCCACAGCGCAAGGTGAAAATTGTTGCAGCTCTCAACTAACCTGTATTGGTCACCCAGAACCCATCGCGTGGAGGTGGCTGCTCTTCGGGTTCCTCCCAAGCCCAACCCAACCAACCAACCATATGTCAGGCTTGTTTAAGTCTTAATCTGTGTCAAACTAATTGATAAAATCAGGTTTTGTACTAAACTTTGGCACTTGTTGCCTAGATTTCAGTGTAGAGCGTATAAAACGATCACGAGATTGGGGGCCAATAACTTTAAAAGATGCCTCTGTCACCAGTTTGACGGTTCTATCGCCTGCCACGGTGTGAGAGGGGAATTCACAAAATTTCCATACCTCTGCAGTGTCTCCCGACAGCCCTTTTATGAGTTCTTCGTTAGAAACTGAACAAAGAACTGGTGGAACAGTCAAGGTAATAGCCTTCCAGTTAATCATATCGTAATAATTATTAGCTCTGAAATTCAGCTTTGGCACTTTAATACATCTAACCCTTCCATTTACAGTGTCAGACTCTGCTTCTCTGGCTGCCAGAAGACGGTCAAGGGCCAACCAAGAGCAAAGAAAGCATTCTGTTGAATGGATGAATCGACAACCTGCGCAGTTTAGCAGGTAAGTATCTCGACCTTTGAATTGCAGCATAGAGATGGCGCGAGCCATCTTTGATTGAACTGTTGAATCTTATTGAGAACCACAAAGGTGAGTAAACTGTAAGTATGTACTTGAACAAAATCTTTATTTCTTTTGTTGGTTTATCAGTAGGAATGCATAATCTCGGAATTCTATTTGCACAGGTGAGCCAGCGAGATTTGCACATGTTACCTGGATGCATCGACGCTAAATCTAAGAAACATTGACCGGAAATAACATCTTCTGATATTTTATAGAGATAAGCTTGGTCTGTGCTAAGTTGGGTCGGATTAATAACCTCAGAAGGAAATTGGCAGGATGGAAAACTTTCAAATTTGACAACAGGCAACTTTTCACAATCAGGGAGCAGTTTACCTATGTCGCCAGAGCATGTATTTGGACTCTTTGAGACATCATCTATGTGTTCGAAAAGAGCACGAAATGGAAGTTCGTTGAAATGCAGAAGACGAACAACCCACTGTAATGGCCTACCTATGCTTTCTTCTAGTTTCCGAATGTTTCCTCCTTTCCAACCTGTGTTCGTGTTGGTGCCGTCAGCACCGACAACTTCTAGATGTTCCACATCAACTGAATTATCTTGTAAATGTTTCCATATAGCTTGCGTCTCATCCTCAGCTGACCCGGAAGGAGAGGTGACGTGGCCAAAGTAATGACAACCAGACAACTATAATACTCTGTAGCAACTGGTTGCAAGATAAATCTTTTTAGTTAGTTAATTAAAATTTCATCTTCAATAAGTAACTCATATTTGTTGCGTATTATTTAATAGTTTCTTATTTTTACAGAAAAATACCACGTCTTCTTGGAAGAGAAAGATATATTGTTCGACGTACTCGGAACGCGCAATTGGTTCAAGATCGTCTATTTACATTACACATACGCTGCGCTTACGCAGATGGAGGAACGAAAAATTGTGTACATTTTGGAAACGTTTTTGAAAAACCAATTGGTACAATTGTTTAAAACCCTTTTTAACAGACTGCAAAACGACAACTACGTCATTGTCATTAAAGCAGACAAAGTGCCCTATGCAGAGCTCGGAAGCAGGTGTAATGTTCCAATTGTTATTAAAGTTGCAGTTGTTATGGCTTGTCACCCATGTGAACGTCGAGACATACGCATACAACGCAGAGATACGATGCAAATAATTCAAGACAATCATCGTTCTTACGATGCTTTGCAGTATCCGTTGATATTTTGGGAAGGAAAAAATGGATATCATTTTAATACTAAACAAACAATTTCTTTAAGTCAATAATTTATGTTTATCTCATAAATATATTCATTTGCAGGTGAAGAACTGATGAAGACAGTTAGTGCTATGAACTTCTATGCATAACGGTTGATGATTTGTGCTAATAAAGACAACAACATTCGCCGATGCATGAAGACATTGTAGATATGTATGTAAAAATCGAAAGTTTGAGGTTACGATATATAAAATTTCATTAAGCACAATTTCGTACTAAGGAGTACATTAATTTGCGTGATGCCATAATCGGTAACGTAGATGCAAGAAATAACATCAACAACATCGGTACTGCGTATATCCTCCCATCATCATACATTGGCAGTCCGCGTCATTTGCTAGATGCTATGACTTACGTACGTGCATACGGCCGACCAAATCTTTTTATCACATTGACCTGTAATCCAAACTGGCATGAAATTAAAAATTTACTGTTGTCAGGTCAAACACCAATGCAACGCCAGGAAACCCGTAAGAGAAATACAGTCAATTTTATGTTGCATGTTCCAGAGTTCAAAAACCTTCGAATTTGTTTGTTTATACGCCTCAAGGATTAACTAAAAATATTGTACATCCAATGGCATAAGATAATCTAAATTTATGTAAATTACAAAAAATATATGTTATAAGTTTTAAGTTTTTTCACCTTTAGTTAAAACGACTTAACATTTTTACTAACACAGCTTCTAGATTTCATTTCACTCATACAGTATACGCATACTCACACGCTATGGATTGGTTGAATTGTGATAAATGTACCTGTAATGAGGTTAGATATTGTAATAATTTTCATCAAAAGGGTTCAGATTATTACAGCTTATTGTAAAAAAGATTGAAACTTTCGGATTAAGGGCGTGTGTACAGGACAACGTCTGTCGGATGTGCTAGTAATATATATAATACATATACTATACTATACAAATAACTGGAAACTTGGTAGATACAACCAGTAACGTATTGAACAATCCTCTATGGGTCAAGCACCGATGGGCGATATCGGCCAACCTAGACGTACATGCCAATGAGACGGATACTGTAGAAACCCATAAGGCACAACGGGGTTGAGTTAGAAATTTGGAAGCTTTCCAAGACCCTGAGAGTAATTTTGGATATGTGATCCGGATGACCACGAGTAATGACAAAGCATGCATAAAAAGCAGGGAAGTAAGCATTAGAGATACTGGAACACATCATTTGCTTCTCCCCAGACTTATATGGAATCCGGCTTATTTAAGAGTTTCAGAGTTCAAGGTTCTTGATAAGTATCACATTTAGATATTAAGTCGCTTGATCATCAGCTCAAATTTAACTGAACTTCTATCTGGCATTACTACAAAAAACAGAATGTCATTGTATGGGGTGACTGCCAGTGAGTAGAATCTAACCTAACCTCCTGTAGTCGATATCCAGGAAGATATCAAAGAAATGGTGCCTGGAAGGATGTTTCTGTTTAAAATTACCTCAAATCGAAAAATGAAAAATTAAATTATGATTACTTTTCATTACCTGACAAATATAACTAAACAGTTCGTCCGAAAGACCCGTGAAAAGAGAATCGACACACACCACCTCTTCGTCGATTTCAAAGCTGCTTTCGACAGCACGAAAAGAAGGTGCATTTATGCCGCGATGTCTGAATTGGTATCCCCGAAAAACTAATACGGCTGTGTAAACTGACGTTGAGAAACACCAAAAGCTCCGTCAGAATCGGGAAGGACCTCTCCGAGCCGTTCGATACCAAACGAGGTTTCAGACAGGGCGACTCCCTATCGTGCGACTTCTTCAACCTGCTGCTAGAGAAAATGATCCGAGCTGCAGAACTTAATCGAGCAGGTACAATATTTTATAAGAGTGTACAGCTGCTGGCGTATGTCGTCGCACTCTCGAGGCTCCCACGTCACTGTTGACAGTCATAACTTTGAAGTCGTAGATAATTTCGTCTATCCTGGAACCAGCGTAAACACCACCAACAATGTCAGCCTGGAAACCCAACGCGGGATAACTCTTGCCAACAGATGCTACTCGGACTGAGTAGGCAATTGATAAGCAAAGTCCTCTCTCGACGAACAAAAACCAAACTTTACAAGTCACTCATAATTCTTGTCCTGCTGTATGGTGCAGAGCCTGGGCGATGACAGCAACTGATGAGTCGACGTTGCGAGTTTTCGAGAGAAAAATTCTGCGAAAGATTTATGCTCCTTTGCGCGTTGGCATTGGCGAATATAGCATTCGATGGAACGATGAGCTGTACGAGATATATGACGACATTGACATAGTTCAGCGAATTAAGAGTCAGCGGCTACGCTGGATAGGTCATGTTATCCGAATGAACGAAAACACTTCAGCTCTGAAAGTATTCGACGCTGTACCCGCCGGGGGAAGCAGAGAAAGAGGAAGACCTCCACTCCGTTTGAAGGACCAAGTGGAGAAGGACCTGGCTACGTTTGGAATTTCCAATTGGCGCCACGTAGCGAAAAGAAGAAACGACTGGCGCGCTGTTGTTAACTCGGCTATAATCGCGTAAGCGGTGTCTACGCCAATTAAGAAGAAGTCCGTCCGAAAATTTTAAGTCGATGAGTCAGCCGTTTCGGGGAACTTTCTTCACCTTCTGAGTAACGTGTACTAGTTTACGCAAGGGTATCTCAGCATCGTAAAAAATTGCGCAGTCGGAAGTGGTTTCGCCATCAACCCGAAATAAAACCGAAGATACAAGATCCTGCTGCTGCAAAATGGGAGAAGCTTGTCTGCAATCGGCGGATACAGTGAAAAATCTGGGGCTCATCCTGGATAGAACGATATCAAGGAAGCCGAATATCGATCAGAGAGCAAACAAGGCATCGGTTGCCTTATACTGCTGTAGAGAAGCAACTGGCAAAAGGTGGGGTCTCTCACCGAAAGTGTTTCTCTGGCTCTACGATACCATATATAAACTCTTTATGTTCTATGGCAGTGTTTCACAAAGTGGGCGATAACGCCCCCTTATGGGCGCTGCAGGTGTCAAGGGGGGCGGTAAGAGACCCAGAAAAAAAATGGGGGCGTTGTGTAGAGATCTGGGGGGTTATTTGTAATTTTATTTAGCTAGGAGGCCTCTTAGACAACGACTGCATGAGCTCTCGTCTCTCAACAACAACTTGTGAACATCAACTAATATGAATTAAAAGATTGCTCAAACTCGGTTCAATATTTCTCTCCGCGTAGTTCATATATCTGTCATATTTTATAGAATATAAAAAAAAATTAAAATCATGTCAATTGGTCCCTCCGTTTCATAACGGGGCATCTCGACAGGATGGAATTTATAGAATACTAACTGTCAAACGTATTGCTATTGCCATTGCCAAATCTGTATATGGGCTTTTGCTATCATAATATAATCATTTGCGCAAAGGTGTAGGGTAGGTAGCTACGAGCTGATGTAGCGCATGCTTTGAGCTCTTGAATAATTTATTTTATCACTTGCGAAATGACGTCGGGTAGGTAGCTGATGTAGCGCACATTTTGAGCTTTTGAACTCCTTCAATCTTTTATGTGGAAAATAAAAAAAAGGATCCTTATCCTTTCTTACAAATGTATTTCTGGGAAAAATAAGATAATAAAAAAAGGAGAAAGATCATTTTTTTACGAATGTATTTCTAGGAAAAATAAGAATTCATATTTTTGGACTACTATATAATAATTGTGCTTAAGCAACAATGTAATATTTATTTTATATTCATTTGTGGTTTTGCGCGCAATAGATGAGCATTACTTACGCCTCTTTTACACTACTCGCGAAGTTAAACGTATTTCTCAAAGCAAAACAATGTCGGAAGTAAAAAAGAAGAGACGGCAATACTGTGCGGAATACATTAAAATCGGATTCATTGAAAATCCCACAAACCCATCGTCGCCGTTGTGCCTTCAAGACTGCAAGATCATTTGAATAAAATGCGTCCAGATAAGAGTGACAAGAATGTAGCATATTTTCAAGACCTAGAGAAGAAGCATAATACTCAGCCAAGTGTAGCAAAACTATTTTCGGCGGCTGCTAAACAAGATGACGACGGACTTCGAGCTTCGTACAATATCTCTTTATTAATTGCTCAAAAAGGCAAACCACGTAACATCGGAGAAGAGTTAATATTGCCAGCAATAAATGAAGTAATAACTACCGTGATTCATAAACCGGCCGCAGATATTATCCGAAAAATTCCCTTGAGTAATAATTCTGTGCAAAGACGAATCGATGAAATGGCTGAAAACATTGAAGAATCATTGTGCGATCGAAACTTAGAGACCGATATAAAAGGCAAAACCATATTCAATATATTGGAAAATTTTTGCGATGAGAAAGAGATTCTTTTGAAAAATATTATTTCAATTGCTACGGATGGCACTCCGGCTATGACAGGGTGCCTTAAAGGCTTCATAGCGTACTTAAAAAATAAAATTTCAGATGTCCTTGGTGTACATTGCGTTATTCATAGACAACATTTAGTTGCTACAAACTTAAGGGAAAAACTATTTCAATCACTGCAATATGTCATCAAAGCAGTCAATAAAATCCGCAACAGCTCTTTGAATGATAGATTATTTAATCAGCTTTGTGTTACTAATGACGAGGATTTCAATCGTTTGTTGTTTCATACTGAAGTTCGTTGGCTATCTGGGCAGACGTGAGTTTCACAATTTTCCGAATTTATCAGTATCATGCAGTAACGACGAATTGTTTGCCTACTGCCAACATTTGGAAAACCTCCACATTGACTTCACCGAACGATACCAGGACATTTTGAACTTGGAAATACCAGACTGGGTGTTGGATCCGTTTTCAGATGTCAACACAGCAACTCAGCTGGAAGAAGAACTTATAGAATTGACAACAAACGAGGAAATAAAAATCAAGTGCAAAAATGGTTACCAAGAATTTTGGCTACAAAAACCGATTTTGCAATTGTACCCTGGATTGTGGTCAATCGTTCAACGATTCTTGATAGCATTCTCATCGTCATATTTGTGTGAACGTGGATTTAGTGCTGTGACAACACTGCTTACTAAAAATAGAAATCGTTTGCTTGTTACCGAACGTGTAAATTGGAACCTGATATTAACAAACTTATTAAACGGCATCAGATTCATCCTTCACATTAGTTTTTATATATGGATCGATTATTTTAGTTTTATGTTTAATAAAAGATTCTCTGTTTTAATACTATAAAGTTGTGTTTCAATAATCATTCTTATTGGCAGATGGACCCCGTAAGAATTAACTTGAGACCTAAGCGCCGTTGTATGTTACCTACTGCGCTCAGGTTTCAAGTTGCTGGTTATAGTAAAAGTTTCGTTTAGAATTCTCCGTTAATATATATACATATATAGGTCACAATAATTAATTTGGAGTTTTAGTGGTTTTTAAATAGGTGAAAAAATGGGGGCGCTAAAAAAATATTTATTCTCAAAGTGGGCGGTAGACAAAATAAGTATGGGAACCGCTGTTCTATGGGGTCTTTATGTGGTGGAGGTTTCTAGAAAAGACAATACTTGTTAAGAAACTCGAGAACATTCAACTGGTGGGATCATTAGCATATGTGATGCCCTAAAATCCAATCCAACCATGGCACTTAACGCCATTTTTCATATGGTGCCCGTAAACATCGCCGGAAGGTGTATGGCTTCGAAAGTTGCTATCAGACTTTTAAAATCCTGGATTCCTTAATGAAGAGGTAGCAGTAGATTTACTGCTACTGAGTCCAGCCTCCTTCAGAGAAGTGACCATCAACTCAGATAGAAGGGCAGGGATACTAGCCTTGAACTCATTAACAGTGCGTTCAGGATTGGTCAAGGTGTGCTTAACCGTCTTATCAAGCCGGATAAGCATGAGAGATACTGGAACACATTCTTTGCTTCTCCCCAGACTTATATGGAATTCGGCTTATCTAAGAGCTTCAGAGTTCAAGGTTCTTGATGAGTATCAGATTTAGATATTAAATCGCTTGACCATCAACTCAAATTTAACTGAACTTCTATCTGGCATTACTTCAAAAAACAGAATATCCATGTATAAGATGACTGTCAGTCAGTTGAACTTATCTGACTGGTTTCGGTAAAGCTGATGAGCCAGCAAAGAGAGTACCCTAGAACCGCTATAAGTCGAAGGGAAGCAGAGCGATGCTCCCGTATCTCCTTGTGTTCTACTACTAGACAGGCGGGCTTCACGAAATCGCTGTCAGCATAGGGCCACCATCAGTATATGCGCTGTAGTAAAATCCTTTTGGTCCAAGATCGATAGCAAAGGATCTGATAATCTCTTTTCCCTCGGTAACGCTGTCCTCTCCCTCGTTTAGGGGGTTTTAACAGTTCAGTGCAAAGTTCATGCTATAAGGCTGGTAATTTACCAGACGCCATCAGCTGAGGTTGTATGGAAGAAATCCAAGTGGAAACAACTCAACACTTCCTTCTTGAGTGTCCCACGTTTGGACGAACACAGGAGTTCTGTATTTCTATGGCTTCACAATAGACCACATATAGTAGTCCATGAGCGATCTCACTATATCACTATATGACACTACATACATAAGTTAAAAATTTTTTAAGAATACGCTCATTTCGCTGATATTATTTGTCTCATCGAATTCAAATTCTCGAAGAATATTCTTAAATATATCTACATTCGATATATGTATACTTACTTTAGAAAAATAAATTTGACTTTTTAAGTTCACAAGTAGATATAATAACTTAGTGAAGGATGGTCATGTGTAGAAGTTCACGCAAGTGAGGAAAGTTCTCTGATCGCCATTCACTTGGGAGTGGCCAGAAACGATTCGTTTACATATGGCTCAAGCAGCTCACGACTTCCGGTCTTTGGTCAAGTATCCACTGGGAAGCCTAAGAACATCCGTTTGAAGGCGATCTAAAGTGAGAAGGCGAAATATTCCCTATATAGTGTTGTACGCTGGGTTTGGGACCCGCCACGTAAAAAACAACACCAATAAAAGGAATCAACAAGCCTCGGATGAGTCAGCCCCTTTTGATGACGACCATGACAAACGAAATAAGGACTACGAATTGAGGGCATGCACCTGGAAGGTCTGATCTCTTAATTGGGAAGGTGCCGCTGCCCAGCTGGTTGCTATGATGGCTGACATCACCGCCGTCCAAGAAATGCGATGGACGGGACAAGGACTTAGACGAGTCCTTGTGGCATTTAGCACAGTAGCCATATAAAGGAGCGCACGTTTGGTGTTGGATTCGTGGTGGGAGAGAGACTCCGTCGCCGAGTACTATCATTCACTCCGGTGAATGAACGTCTAGCCACAATCCGCATCAAACCGAGGTTCTTCAACATATTACTGATTTGCGCCCATGCCTCGACGGAAGAGAAGGACGATGTGACCAAAGATGCCTTCTATGAGCGCTTGGAGCGCGCTTATGAGAGCTGCCGCCGCCACGATGTCAAAATCGTGCTTAGCGACTTTAACGTCAGGGTGGGCAAAGAAAGTATATTTGGCACTACGGTCGGTAAATTAAGCCTCCACGACGAAACAACCCCTAATGGGTTGAGGCTGATTGACTTCGCCTGGGCCCGAAATATGGTTATCTGTGGTACTAGATTCCAGCATAAGAAGATTCATCAAGCTACCTGGCTGTCTCCGGATCGAAAAACTACTAACCAGATCGACCATGTTGTTATAGACGGAATACACGTCTCCAGTGTTCTAGACGTGCTTACGCTCCCAGGTCCTAACATCGACTCGGACCAATATATTGTTGCACCCAAGATTCGCATCCGCCTCTGTGCACCAAAAACGCACGCCAACAAACACAACGAAGGTTCGACGTCGAAAAGCTGCAATCACAACAGACAGCCGAACGATTTTCTTCTCGACTTGCACTCCTGCTCTCTGAGATCACTCGTCAACAACTCCGTATAATGGAACTGTGAGAAGGAATTTCACGCTCCTTATGTACAGCTGCAACCGAAACCATTGGTTTTCGGAAAATGCAAAAGAATAGCTGGAACGACGAGGAGTGCCGTGTCGCAGCGGAGAGAAAACAGGCTGCCTACCTCGCAACGTTACGATCGACCACAGCACGTGCGGGATGGGATAGATACCCCGCGTTGAAGAGGGAAGCGAGACGCATTTGCAGACAGAAAAAGAAAGAGGCCAAATGCGTGAGTATGAAGAGCTTGATAAGCTGGCCGACAGGGGTAATGCTCGAAAATTCTACAAAAAAATGCGGCGGCCAACAGAAGGTTTCAAGACCGGAGCATACTCTTGTAGAACACCCAAAGGTGGTTTAGTGACCGATGCCCAGAGCATACTTAAACTATGGAGGGAACACTTCTCCAGCCTGCTGAATGGCAGTGAACGTATAACGTCAGGAAAAGGCGAACCCGATTCCCCAATCGATGACGATTGAGCAGATGCTCCATTGCCCGACCAAGAAGAAGTTCAAATAGCAATTACCCGCCTGAAGAACAATAAAGCGGCGGGGCCGACAGATTGCCGGCCGAGCTATTTAAACATGGCGGCGAAGAACTGATAAGCAGCATGCATCAGCTTCTTTTTAAAATATGCTCAGCCGCAAGTCTGCCCAACGAGTAGAATCTAACACCCCTATTCTGTACACTTGACAAATTAGTAAAATATTGAAAATTAACTCAAGTATTTATCAAGCACGAAATATTTTGGTATTCTGTGCCAATCTTGATAAAAGGAAAAGCTTCAATTCCCAAAGCTTTTCCCCACACGTGTGGTGAACAAAATAATGTAAATAGAAACAACTGATTTCTATTCAAATTATATCGATAGCAATTTGCGTGCTGTCATTTGCTCCTATGGTGCTTTTTTTCCAAATTTTCTAAAAAATCTGGAATATATGTATATCAAATAAATTACCTTAAATTAGTATATTATTATTTGTATTACAACAATACTTGCCCCGTTTTTATAAAAGTTTCTTCCTCTGTTGAACGGGGAAACTTTATTTCTCCTCCCTTCACCTTCACAATAAGTTTTGCTACAGCCCGTACACTTCTCGAAAGGAACGACTAACTCATGGGCAAGTTGATGTTGTTACCTACACATTTACTGATATGAGCCGTGTCCAAAAAAGTTCAAAAGCTGCTGGAGCCATTATAGTTAAAGGTAGTGACGTTTTCTGATCATCGTGTGGGGCTAGTTCATCTTTTTTTTTTAAATTTTGTGCCCAAAGGTATTCTCGCTCACAGAAAATGGATTGCTATCGTCGCGTCAACATGTTAAATGCCGCGCGCGATTCCTATTCTTATTCAGAATACGAAATGCTTGATAAATTTAGAATTTTGACAAATTAGAAATATGTTGAATTTATCAAGTGCACAGAATATGGGTGTAAGTGTGCTCTGCCCAGTCCACAAAAAGAGAGATCCCACAATCTGCGCCAACTACCGTGGGATTAGCCTCCTCAACATCGCATATAAGGTTCTATCGAGCGTATTGTGTGAAAGATTAAAGCCCACCGTCAACACACTGAATGGACCTTATCAGTGTGGCTTTAGACCTGGCAAATCAACGACCGACCAGATATTCGCATCTTGGAAAATACCCGTGAAAAGAGAATCGACACACATCACCTCTTCGTCGATTTCAAAGCTGCTTTCGACAGCACGAAAAGGAGCTGCCTTTATGCCGCGATGTCTGAATTTGGTATCTCCGAAAAACTAATACGGCTGTGTAAACTGACGTTGAGCAACACGAAAAGCTCCGTCAGAATCGAGAAGGACCTCTCCGAGCCGTTCGATACCAAACGAGATTTCAGGGAAGGCGACTCCCTATCATGCGAATTCTTCAACCTGATGATATTGATATAATCGGCCTCAACACCCGCGCCGTTAGTTCTGCTTTTTCCAGACTGAACAAGGCAGCAATGCAAATGGGTCTGGCAGTGGACGAGGGCAAGACGAAATATCTCCTGTCATCAAACAAACAGTCGTCGCACTCGCGACTTGGCTCTCACGTCACTGTTGACAGCCATAACTTTGAAGTTGTAGATAATTTCGTATATTTTGGAACCAGTGTAATAACTCCTGCCAACAGGTGCTACTTCGGACTGAGTAGGCAATTGATAAGCAAAGTCCTCACTCGACGAAGAAAAACCAAACTCTATAAGTCACTCATAATTCTCGTCCTGCTATATGGTGCAGAGGCTTGGACGATGACAACAACTGATGAGTTGACGTTGCGAGTTTTCGAGAGAAAGGTTCTGCGAGAGATTTATGGTCCTTTGCGCGTTGGCCTTGGCGAATATCGCATTCGATAGAACCATGAGCTGTGTGAGATATATGACGACATTGACATAGTTCAGCGAATTAAGAGACAGCGGCTACGCTGGATGGGTCATGTTGTCCGAATAGACGAAAACACTCCAGCTCTGAAAGTATTCGACGCTGTACCCGCCGGGGGAAGCAGAGAAAGAGGAAGACCTCCATTCCGTTGGAAGGCCAGGTGAAGAGGGACCTGACTACGCTTGGAATATCCACTTGGCACCACGTAGCGAAAAGTAGAAACGACTGGCGCGCTGTTGTTAACTCGGCTATAATCGCGTAAGCGGCGTCTACGCCAATGAAGAAGAAGAAGTACTTTTTATATTTTTTCAAGAAAATTCCGTTCTAGCCCTTTCTCATGTCTAAGATATTCTTCTACTACCAGAGAAACTCCTTGGCCGTTCTTAGAATGCTTTCAACGTACAATCACTTGTGCTAATGGGCAACAAAACGCTGTTTTATTATAACTCACTGTCAATAGCTTCCATATACTTATAATTTTTACAAGTAAAATAAACTAAGCAGACTTCTGGACTTAAGCTTCATGAAATCCCTCAAATCCAATCTGCGCATAAATTGCTAACTTCAGCAGCCACACGTCATCGCTAAACCATAATTCGAACGCTTAACGCATTTGCGAATTGTTTGTCTTAAGATTTGCTTTTATTCTTTTCTTCGCTTCCTTTTTGTTGGTTGTCCTGCATTACAGGCCTTCCTGCCGCAACGATTATAGCATTATGAAGTTCATAACAGATTTTCGGCACAACTTGTACAAATTATTCATCCTTCCACTTAAACGTGGAAAAAAAAACAAATTTTTTAACGTTTGGTTATGCTTTATTGAACTCTACATTTCGACTACTTAATACTAACAATTATTTCTTACTTTATACCTATCAATAATTTATGGTCACATTGCACTTCAATGTGACCGCATAAAACTCGTCTGCGCTGTCGTTGTAACTCTGCTGTGGTGTTGTTGTTAATTTTCGCAATTTGTTATTTTGCGTTTCCTGTTGTAGAATTAATGCAGACATGTCGTCAGCAATCTTGGTTTATTAATTTTATTTGAGCTTTGTGTTTTTATTCGCTTGTGTTTCCGTGCTTGTATTATTGCTGTGTTAGCTAGATTTTGGTGTTAACCAATTTGGTGTTAACTCCTCCGCCCTTAAATTCGAGCGTCCTCGTTCGAAGGATCTTCACAAAATTTAGGTAGATCGTCAACGCATACTTTCGTGGTATTACAGCCGGTTATTATTTTATTTAGTCTTCTATTTACTCTATGTTTTTTTTTAATTTTGCTTTTAATAATACAAATATGCCTACAGTTATTATTATTGATATAATTTTACATTTGCAGAAAAATAAATATAATTTTTTGTCTTTAGCAAAGAAATTTCTTTTTCTTCATTTAATTGTAGTTTTTTTATGGACTTGAGAGATAATATTTCTTCTACTTTACTATTATTTGCCATTGGTTGCAATATTGCTGGTAAAGGATTGCTACTAGTTATTACCTTAAAAAAATAGCTTTTACCATCTATTTCGATATTAGTATTGTAGTGTTTTATTAAATACGTGCCATTTAACTTCATTGTTTCGTTTTCAAATTTTACGAAACCTGTATATTGGTTTAGAAACAATGCATCATTTGTTATTTCTTCAATCTCTTTTACATGATGACTATTAATTTTCGTACAATTGTCGACTTTACTTTTTAGCAGATGTGCTATGCATGTGCTATTCGTAATATCTTCTACTATATTTCTTGAGCATATCGATAATTTATTATATGACTTACATTCTTTACTTTTTCCGTAAACTTTATTTTGGCAAATTAAAATTGATTTAAATTCGATTTTATTTATTAATTCTTTTTCTTTTATTGGTCTTATTTCTAAAGTTTTACAATCGTTTTGCTCTGTGGTAGGCAAATTTATTATATAAATTAAGCTTTCTTTATTTGAAGCGATTTTTATTTCAGCAAATTCTAATGCTTCATCTACATTAACGAATGGTATGTTTTCATCTATTAAAAATTTTTTAGTTATTTCCATTTCTTTATCAGACAATATGTATGAATTTATTATGTTAGATTTGGCCCAGTGTATGGCGTATGCTATATTAATTAGCTCTTCCTTTATAATTTCTTATTTAAATTTTATTTGTAATATTAAGTCATTCGCAACTTCTTTTTCTTCTTTCACCACTTTAGATATTTTATTAGTATTGTCTATGATTTCGTTTATTTTCGCATTTGTCAGTTTGTTAATTATTAGCTGTCTATTATTACTTCCTAGCACATTATTGATTTTTTCCATTAAGATATTGTAATCGGCATGGTCTGGATTTCCGGCAATCCATTTCCATGCGGAGCCTATAAAGTCTAGTGATCTCCTAACATTACTGTTTATTCTAATTCTATCAAGATAATTTTTCGATTGGTTTATGAGGGATGTCAGGATGGGTTTCAATGGATGGTTTGCTAATTTATCATTAATTGTCATTTCTACACGGTTTATTGTGTTGTCGTAATCTTGTAATTCGATTGTATGGATTATTTTGAATGTGCCTATTTGTAGTTTTGCGGGACCTGCGTCGATTGTGACTAGTTGGGATGATGAATAGTCTAGTATTTGTACGTTTCCGTATGCCATGCAGGCAAAAAGTCTAAAAAAAAAAACAAATATATATATTTCTGTCAAAAGTGTAATAATAAGCGTGCTACGCGCTCTTTTTATCCTTATAAAAGAAAAAACTATTTTTTTTTTTATAATAAGCGTACTATGCGCTCTTTTTTATTTATTTTTTGTTCATTGTTTTGATTAATTTTTAATTATTTTTTCCTATTTAATTTTTTTTTTTTTTTAATTTTTTATAAGGCGTTTGTGGACTACCTTGCCGGTTTGTGTTAAAACTGTAGAATTCTTATTTTCTTTTACTATTTCTTCTTTGTACCGTGAAGTTAACTTATTTCCGTAACGTTTATTGATTCTAACATAGATTGTCTGTCCAATTTTATATTCTTTAAATGGGCTTCTGTTTTTATTGTGAAATATTAGGTCTTTCTCTTGTTTTTGTTTTATTCTTTGTATGTTATTCTGTCTTGCCTCTTCGTACTGGTCGGGATTAGTGAATATTCTTCGTCCAAAAAATGATTCAATCGGTTTTTGTCCTGTAGTTGTGTGAATTGAATAATTGTACTTATATACTGCCCTGTCCAGCAGTTCTTCAAAAGATCTTTCTGTATTTTCCGCTTTTAAACACCTTAAAATTTCTGATAGAGTTGAATGGAATCGTTCAACCTGACCGTTAGCTGTACTAGTATGTGGGGGTATCTTATGTATTTTTATTCTGAGTTGGTCTTCTAACATAAAAGTTATTG
This sequence comes from Bactrocera tryoni, assembly GCF_016617805.1. NCBI lineage: Eukaryota > Metazoa > Arthropoda > Insecta > Diptera > Tephritidae > Bactrocera > Bactrocera tryoni. The sequence goes on from NC_052501.1 coordinate 51,480,771, forward strand.
AGTTGGAATTTAATGATTTTTCATTGTCTATTATTATGTTTTGTGGAACTCCAAAATTGAAAATGATCTGTCTAAGTGGTTCTCTAATGTCTTCTGTAGCTCTTGATTTTAATATTTTCGTTTGGGCGTATTTTGAGTACTTATCTATGGCAGTCAGTATTAGTTTTTTTTCGGTAATATAGATATCTATATGGATTATCTGTCCTGGGTATTCGGGAATATGAGTTGCTTGAATTTTTGGGTTGTTGGGATGTCTGACGTACTTGTTTTCTGCGCATACGCCGCATTGTTGAACTATTGCTTTAATTTTCTGGAGCATTTAAGGGAAATAAAATGTTTCTATTAATTGCTGTTTATCTTCTACTGGGTTTCGATGAGCTCTTTTATGTGTTCGTAGTATTTCATTCTCTTGTTGCTCTTTTGTAATGAGATCTTTAACTCGCGTTTGTGTGTACCTAGCTTTGTAGTTCTTGAAGTGTAGGGGATAGATTTGTTGAATCTGCCCCATTATTTTTTCGGTTGTGAATATTCCATTAATAACTGAAGGGTTGAGGTAGCGCTTTAGTATTGCTGTCAAGTCGTCTATTGAATAATTAGGTTTAGTCAAATGAATTTGAATTGATAGCTATTGATTTGGTCTGTTAAGATCCAAATTTGATTTTTGAATACATTTATTGGGGAATTAATGGTCGGAATTAAATTATGCGAAGAGCTTTCTTCTGAATTAGTGGCAACTGATTACGAATTTATTTCAAATGGCCTGGAGAGTGCGTCTGCAACAACGTTTGCTTTACCTGGTTTGTATTTTATTTCATAATGATATTCTTCTAAAATTGCCTTCCATCTTTTCAATTTGGAATTGTTGTTTTTATTTCGGAGTGCGTACGTAAGGGGTTGGTGGTCCGTATAAATGGTTATTTTAGCAGTACCATACAAATAATTTCTGAGGGAATTGAGTGCCCAGATAATGGCAAGCATTTCCCTTTCGTTAGTTGCATAGTTTTCCTCTGTTTTGCTTAAAGTTCGCGAAATGAATGTGAATGGTCTTCCATTTTGCTCTAGGATTGCTCCTATTGCATGTTTGGAAGCGTCGGTGGTTAGAGAGAATTCCTTTTTATAGTCTGGATATTGAAGAATCACATCTTCGGAAATGAGCGCAGATTTAATTTTTTCAAATGCTTCTTTTGCTTCGCTATTAAGTGTAATGGAGGCTTTTTTTGACATATTTTTCGAGATGCGACCTTCTTCACCGCGGAATAGGGTTGTTAATGGTTTTGCAAGTGAAGCATAACTTCTTATGAAACGTCTATAGTATCCTGAAAGGCCGAGGAATGACCTCAAATCTTTAAGGTTTTTGGGGTATTGGAAATTGACTATTGATTGAACCTTGGTGGGATTGGTTGAGATGCCATCTGATGAAATAACAAAGCTTAAAAATTCCACCTTGGTTTTAAAAAATTCACATTTATCAATCTGAACTTTCATATTAGCTTTATTTAGGGTGTCAAAAATGGTATCAATGTGTTTTTGGTGGGACTCTTTATCTTTGACTATGTCATCTATGTAGACGTAGCATGTTTTCCCTATATGGTCTCTTAGGATGTCATCAAGCGCTCTTTGGAATATACCAGGGGCGTTCTTAAGCCCAAAGGGTAGTCGCGTGAATTCATATTTTCCGTTGTTCACGGAAAAAGCTGTCTTCTCAACATCGGATTCCTTAATAGGAATCTGGTGGAAGCCACTCTTCAGATCGATTACAGAAAATATTTTGTTGTCTCCTAGTTGAGAAAGTACCTCATTTATTTCCGGTATTGGATACCTATCTGACACGGTGACACTATTCAGTTTTCTATAATCGATGACCATTCTATACTTTTTCTCTCCCGATGCGTCCTCTTTTTTGGGGACTACCCATATCGGAGAGTTGTAGGGCGATCTGGATGGTCTTATTATGCCGTCTTCTAACAATTTATTTATCTGTTTATCTATTTCGTCCCTGAGGGAAAATGGGTAAGGGTAGGATTTCGAGTAAACTGGCGTTTCGGAGTTTGTTCTTATTTCGGCCACTACTTTGGTGGTGTAGGTCAGTCTTTCGTTAGGTTCGGAGAAAAGATGGCTATGTTTATGGATGAGTTTCCTCATTTCTTGTCTATCTTGAGCATTCATATGTGTGTCCCTAATTTGGATTGCGTTTACGTCCTGTGTTTTGTATTCTTTTAGATGAATTTTCGTGTGGTTTGCTATAATCATAAAATTACCCTTACTATGGATTATTGCGTTAATTTCTTTTATGCTGTCATTACCTAATATTCCGTGAAATGTGGTTAGTCGAAATAAGGAAGCGAAGAAGTTTTCATTCTAAAAAATGTATATCTGTAGGGTCTAGGATTTCGGGTTGGTTCTGATTGTAGTTGAGAGAGTCCTGGTCAAGAATATGGTGGTATGTAGGTTCTTCAAGAGGGTTTGCAGAGTTGGGGCCTTCCGGCTGTATCTGAGAGCAGTTTATATGGAAATTTCTTTGAATTTTGCGGGGTGGATTCGTAAAATTCGAACTTGGTCCTTCCTGTCGTTTTCCGGCATACTTGAAGTTCGGTCTATTGGCATAATTTATTGCGTTTGTTCTAATACTTTGGTCTATGTCCATTGGTTCCGGTTTTGGTAATGGTTTTTGCGCTAGAGGTCTTGGGGGTGGATTGTTGTAAGGATTATATTGTGGATTGTTATAGGTGTTATACTGTGGGCTGTTGAATGGTTGATAGGTGCGTTGCGCGAATTGTTGTGGGCGGTATGCGTTTGGCGAAAACGCTTGTTGTGTGCGTGGCATATAAGCGAGCTCTGGGTGAAAATATTGTTGAGAGGGTTGTGTATAGACTTGTCTTTGGGAATGTTGATGTTGTGGCTTTGGGGGAAGTTGTGGTCTATCCATTCTGTAGGGTATATTGTAATTGTTAGCGTGTGTGGTTCTAAAATTTGGTTTTCTAGCTTCATGCAAAGGTGCAGAGCTTCTGGCAGGTCGGCAGGTTCTTTCATACCAAGCAATTTGGAGAGGTCTCCTGAAAGTCCTCGTACGAATGTATCGAATGTATACCATTTAGAGTGCTCCAATCAAGTCCAAATGTATGACCGACCTCCACTAACTTTGGACGGCGATCCACCCATGCCAGTGGCACACCCCCTGGAACTCCCCTGGGGGGTTCCCCATACAATCATTTCAAAAAATCACCATTTTTGGTAATTTACATGAAAAAATCAGCTAAATTGCTATGTTTTTTCTTTATTTTTATTTATTTATTTAGATATAATAATATCTATTTTTTCTCTTAAGAAATTTATTTAGTCAGGACATATGTAAATGAAAAAAATTAATTTAAGTGATGATCTTAAACTAACAATAGACAATTGTGTTTGCCCTTGAGATCGCAAATGATCCTAAACTAACAATAGACAATTATGATTGGAATTTGGGAAAAACTTGGTATGGAAATAATGCTGAAAAAAAGTGTATGTAATAAATTGAATAAATTGCTTGACAAGTATCAAGAGCAAATCAAGAGAAGAAACAACACCCAACAATTTACGGAGTATGTAAAATCTCTGGAAACAATTTTTTACATTGGAACATGTAAATGCAATTTGAAGGCAGCTCCATGAGCATTCGGCTGGAAGCACAAGTTCACAATACACAGAGAGATACGATTGTTTTAACTTTGCCTTGGTATGTGACAGATTTGGTGTGCCTGACAGAGTAGCATCAGCATTGGGAGCCGCTCTTTTGCAAGATTTTAAAATTAAAGATAAGCATGGGAAACCTCTCATCATGGATAAATCGAAAGTTCGCAGAGAAAAAGAGAAATGCAGACAAGAAGTGCTTCGCAAACGGTTAGATGATACCAATTTGTTAGCGTGTTCATTCGATGGCAGAAAAGATGATACTTTAACGATAGATAAAATTGATGAGAAGTATTATACAAGGATGGTAAAAGAACCTCATCTTGTTATTTTGAGAGAACCCAATTCTGAATTGATTTTTTACGTAAGGCTGGAACATGAAACCGCTGAATACAAAACAACCAAATTAAATGGTTTTTTCAACGATAAAAATATATCACTGGATACATTAATTGGAATATGCACTGACGGTGAGCCAACAAGCACTGGCCCACACGATGGAATTATACGACGATTCGAATTGCTGTTAAAAAGACCATTGCATTGGTTTGTTTGCCTTCTACACTTCAACGGAATTCCGTTTCGGCATTTGTTTAAAGCTTTGGATAAATCAACCAGCACTGGACCAAGATCGGCAACCGGAAAACTGAGCCGTCAAATCGAAACTTGTGAAACTCTTCCGGTAAGTTATTGCTATCACTCATTTATTATAATTGTCAACCATTTTTAATTATTTTATTATTATGGACTTTTACCAGAAAATTGAGTTGCAAAATATGCCTACCTGCTCCAGAAAAAAAAGTAATTTTCCACCGATTCGAAATGCCCATACGACATGGCCCATGCAATTTCCCAGCGGCGTGGTTCACGGTGGATACAGCTAACATCAATCCAGGGAAAATTGTACATTCTCGGTGGCTCACCAAGGCCGCTAGATTATTGCGATTATATGTGACAACGGAAAATCCAGATGCAAATTTAAGAATTCTGGTTGAATTTATAATTAAATGTTATGTGCAATGTACTTCAATATCAAGTATTACAGCTCTGTCGTGTACGGCAGTGCATTATTTTTCAAGTTCATTGGTTGGTCACGATTTCTAGAACCTCGCTTACGCAAAATTGTCAATCAAGTAATTAAAGATAATTCATATTATGCGCATTCGGAAAATATCTTGTTATCAATGTTGTTTGATGATAGGAAAGAAAAGCGCGACAGTGCCATCAAGAAAATTCTACGCTATCGAACCGATGTTGACGAGCGAATGGAACTTAGAGTTTATAAGAAACCAGATATAAACTTTAATTGCACAAGTTATACGGAAATGATCAATTTGAATGATATAAATATCGTATTTGAACCACCATTCACGCGAAGCATTCCGTACGATACATTGAAAGAATATTTAAATCAAGATGATCCACCGTTTAATGATCCAAAAATTCCATCACACATACAAGGAACGGAACGACATATTCAATTGCTAGGTAGCGTTTCCAAACGGGTTATACCGGAAAATGTAGAGGCTGTTATGGCGACGACATTAGAGAGCCGTGCGAAATTGCCCAGACTAGAAAGTAAAGAAGACTTCAAACAATATTTTTTTAAATTTCTTTTCTATAACTCACTTAAATTAATTTTTTTCATTTACATATGTTCTGACTAAATAAATTTCTTAAGAGAAAAAAGAGATATTATTATAAATAAATAAATAAAAATAAAGAAAAAACATAGCCATTTAGCTGATTTTTTCATGTAAAGGCCAAAAATGGTGATTTTTTGAAATGATTGTATTGGGAACCCCCCAGGGGAGTTCCAGGGGGTCTACCACTGGCATGGGTGGATCGGCCGTCCAAAGTTAGTGGGGGTCAGTCATACATTTGGACTCGATTGGAGTACTCTAAATGGGTCAAAGTGGGATTTTTCAAAATTTGCCCCTACCCAAAAGTTCGACCCAAATTGGGGGACATCAAAATTCGTTTTAGAGGTATGGTTCCTTCGGCAAAGTATCTTATTTTGATCCCTAGAATATGATTTTCATAGAGCAGTGGGCGATTTTTAAATCGACTCGCCCTAATTCATACATATATAGTCTGTGTAGTGTGTCTAGGAGCAAAATTCTACTTAAATCTGTCAGCTTAAGTGAACGCACAAAAAATTGGAAATCACTGCTACGGCGTCAGCGTTAGGCTGCTTGTCTAGGTTATAACCTACTTAGCACACATCTTACGCAGTGGGCTTTTCAAACTTTAAAAAACCCGCGACAAAATTATTATCCTCACAAACTTTTTTTATTTTTATTGAAAAAATTCCAAATTTCAAATCACTAAGTTTTAATCGTCTAATTTCGATAATCAAACTTTGTCGCAGATATTTTTAAAGTTTGAAAAGTGAACTTTCAGAATATGTGGTGGTTATTTTTGAGAAACGAAAATTAGTAGGTTAAATTTTAGTTTGAATGAAAAAACCAAAATTCCTATGTTAAATGTATGGGAACCTAAAAAAAAATAGCGACCCCTTAGATTTAAGCTATAGCGCCTGGCTTGAGGGAGGATTTTTTGCTTGTCAATCACTGACATTTGAGGGAGTAAGAATTGAAAAAAAATTTTAAAATTTTTTTTGAAGCACCCTAATGTACATATATGCTCATGTACATACATATAATATATATACATATGTATATACCTTTTCTGTCATAAAAATATATATGTCCACCATACAAGTATATCATATATTGTATGAGTGTCCATGCTTGTAACTCGTACAACTGCACAAAAATCGCAACGGCCAGCCGTTAAATGCGTATGTCGGCTTAAGACCGTATGTGTATATAAGTACATAGGCATTGTGTATGTAAATATGAGTGTGAACGAGAATAGTTTTTGGTCAGTGGCACTTTGAATAATCATATTCGTATATTTAAAACTCCACGAGTGCAAAATCGACGACCGAACGTTTTTTCCCAAGACTAGTCGGACAATCAAGATTTTGTTTCCAAGGCTATATATAGAGATATAAGACATACATTCAATTATGAGTTGTCAGTTCAGCGACACGCTTCAAACCTGTCAGGAGGCAATAGTAATAGCAAGAAGCAAGAGTAAAATTGATTTCAGCGAAAAAATGAGGTGGGGAAAAATATTCTTATTAAACTTTATTGAGATATACTGCTGAGTAAAATAGTAAAATTACACCGCTGCTATAGGTTCCAGTCTGTAGGAGAATATTATTCGTTTACAGGAGTGCAGAGTAAGCGTCACAAGGAAGACAGTTTAGTTCCGAAGGCGCTTGATATACAGCAACTTTTTCACCAGTTCAGTACCCGCCAAAGGAAGCAGTACCCTCCACTGCGTTGGAAAGACCAGGTGGAGCAGGACCTGACTTCGCTTGAAGACTCCAATTGGCGCCCCATTGTTAAAGGAAGAAACAGCTGAAGCTGTTTTTAACTTGGCTATAACCGCGTAAGAAGTGTCTACGCCTGTAAAGAAGATGAAGCTCTTTGGAATGGGATTGGGCTGACGAATAAGAATTAAATTGAAAAAAAAAAAACACGAGTAGAGTGATAATGCTTACAAGAGTCTGTAGCTCTATTATATTCTATTATAGGCTAAAACTTGGGTTGAGATCCATTCAAACTATTTGGAGACGCTAAACCAACTAATAAATAACTTCCAAGATCACTCGGATCTGTTAAATCAAAAATAGCGGATCAGTTTCGATTATAGACTATCGCTTTATACGAAACTCGTCAGAACTACTTGGAGACTCTAAAACTAACTACAACATCGAAACACTAGACCCAAAGATTAGGATTAAATTCAAAAAGATGTGTATGAGACATGAATTTTGCAGAGATAACGCATCAAAAACAGTCTGGTCTACAAATTCAAGAAAAAATTAAGTTTTATGCGATTATATACTGTCGAAGCTCTTCAGATCCAAAGAGTAATAAAGAAATTACGTTTTCAAGATTAGTTGGGTCTGTGAACCTAAGGAAAATGGAAGCTTTATTGGATTTTATATTATTGTTTAGTCAAGATCCATTCGAATTACTCGGAGACTATAAAACCAATAAAGAAGCTTGCTACCAAAATCAGTTGATTTTGTAAAACTTAAAATAATGGAATATTTATTCGATTATAGGCTATCGCTCTAGCCGAAGCTATCCAGAACTACTTGGAGACCATAAAACTAACACACTACACTAAAAATCCAAAAGCCAAGAACCACAACTTCGAGATACATTATTAATGAACAGAAAGTGTAGGAGCTGGACAAAAATTTCCGCGTTTATTTTATAGCCAGTCAATCGAGAATTTTCGCGTTTAAATTTAACATGTAGAGGTTGTCCAAATCTTGTTAGGTCTTCAGTAGGGATAAAAACTAAATGAGCACTTTTTTCTAGGAAAATTTTTCGATACACACTAAATACAAGTACAAGAGTAAAGGTTCGAGGAAACGTCTTGAGATTATTATGAAAGTTTTGTCAGCTCAAAACCAAAAAAAAAATTCCACTTCCTGAGAATATTTTTCTATTCAATAAGTCAACTTAACCCATCAAACCTCCCTCGTACTTACATACATGTATATATGTTTTTTAAACACACTTACGGGTGATTGAGTTCGGAATAGTCAAGGCTTCGGGTTTTTACCCACTCCTTTTTTTGTCCAGTTTTTTACTTACAACATCATAAAAAATTGCGCTTTGTGTGCCAAAAAGCAACGGACTAACCATTAATGCGTTAATAGTGTCTGCGGGCGTTAGTTGGAAGAAAAAGGTTGTTAAAGTAAAAGTTGCAATGAAAGTTGGCAAAACTTGTGGTAAAAAAATGGTGGAGTAGCATAAATGGCTGCCACATTAACATATACGAGTGCTTGCCACTTTGCCGAAATAGGTAAAATGTTTACGCACAAGTGGATAATGAGACTCATTGGAGACTTACTGGTAGCTTAGACTCATAACGATTACTGCAAAAGCATATTGAACAAGGCACTGAGTTCTGAGCTGTTTTGCGAAACTATTATGTTTAAGAAAAGAAATCGTGAAAAATCAAAACTCTTCGGAATTTTTTAACCAAATATGTCATTTATTTAGAATTACTTTTATATAATCAATCCACCGGTAATAATGTTTTTGTCAAATTCGCTAGAACTGGCCGAAGGTTCCAAGCATTACCCTATAGATTAATAGTTACGACCGATGTTTTGTACAAGTTTTCCACAAAACCTGTTCGAGCTTTTGATAACAACAGGAGAAATACCTTTGAAAATAAAACGTTTAAAAGGAACCTACGAGCTTTAAAGGCTTTAGCTATCCGATATGCAAGACATACCCCAATTACAAGTATTGCTTATTCCAGCTCAGAATTTTTAATTAAGTGTCTGCTTACGATGAATACAATCTTCAATCCGTGAGGTACTCTCAACAGCTCCGATTTTATAGAGGTATAGCGGAGAATGAGTATAAGTAACGTTAGTAGATTGGGAAACCGGTGTTCTTCACGAGCTTTCCATAACCCAATAAAAAATACTCTATCTCTACTTAAATTTTTAATTTTAAGTAAATGGTCTGATATAACGTAGATATATTTTCAACATGTTCAGGCCTTCCTTCCAATATTCCCACTTAGAAATATATATGTATTTTTTATGTTAGTTGATAAATTTAAAAACTAAGAAATTTTGCAAATCCAAAATTTTTTGAGATATATTTTTTTAATCAATATTGAAAAGTAAAAAAGAAGGTATATATTGTTTTTTTTTTTTTTATAAATTGTAGTACGCATTTAATAATATTTGGGAGATATGTATGAAAATTGGTAAAGATTTCCAAAAAAATATTGTAGCTAATACTTTTTTGCAAATAACGCCAAATAAAACTGTTATATTCGCATTGAATCCAATTTATTTCTAGCTTTAACTTAAAGCTGTATTTTTTTCTGCTCCTTGCCTTAATCCTGAAAAAGCTTAAGTTCAGCTATTCATTAATTGAAACCCTGCTTGTTCTATTTCCCGTTTATTTTGGAACACTTTCGAGCGCTTGCGGATTTTACGAAATGCTCTTTCGCTATTTTTATGCGCTTTTACCGCTTTCACTTAAGCAGCACATGAAAAAAATGTTAAAAGCTTAAGTGACATGAATGTGTGTTACATGCTATTATTTATATATGTACGTGAACACGTACTTATGTACATATAGACAAAAACAAACATACATACACACATTAACGCACTTGTGGCTGCTTTGTGTGGCAAGCGACGTGTTAATATCTCGGTATGTGCAACAAATTCTCATACACACATATTTGCATAAATATAAAAAAGTGTAAATTTACTTTGGCATCTGCAAAATGCAGCAAAACACAGATAAGTGCATATTTGTGCATAACTTAAAGAACTTATTTTTTTACTAATTTTGTTTACGAAATTTCAGCATTTTTTTTAAACTTCAACATTTTTATTGCCGAAAATTAATCCTTAAAACATAAAAACTAATATATTATACTATATAAAAAAAGAACTAACGCCAAAAATGAACAAATGAGGTTGATGATGGGGAAACATAGCCTATCCTTTCAAAAGGTCAACCTCATCTTCAGGCGACACTTCCAGGTTTTACAAAAGACCGAGTCAAATTTGTATGTTCGTACCATCATCGAAGAAGTATAGATAAGTAGATAGACTGGCTGTCTGATCACAAACCTAAGCCTTTGGAAGGCCCATTGTTACACCACCAGGACTGCCCTCACTCTATAATGTCCTCCCTAAATCACCCCGTGCTTCATCAGTAGAAAACATTTTATCTGCGCAACCTTAAGAAACACTCGACCGGATAGCTGCTATTCTCCTCTTCTTCTATCTCCTGATACCTTTTACAATAGTCATTATAAGATGTTCCTAGTCTGTTGGCATGCCTAACAATTTCAAAACCGCGTGGATATCTGCAAATATAAATATATTCCTTATAATAAGCACACTTGTTGCCAGAACAAGAGGTCATTATTTAATTGCGGTGATAATTTTGCTGAAAAGACAGCACCACCCTCTCTTTTCTCAGGTGTGAACTCTACGTATAGATCTCAACCCTGCGTCGCTGTCTATCTGTCCATCTCACTTCTTTGACACTCTTCTTTAGAAGGGAAGGCAATACTGAAGATTTTTAAACGCGCGCAGTATGGCGCGAAAGCGAACGAGGGTTATTATTTTACCTTCAGAGATTTTGCAATATCTAATATTCCACTGACCTTATCGAGGAGGAAATGTCTGTGCCCAGCTTAGAAGCAATATTGACAGTCTTGGAAATAGGTTGGGAAGCAAAAATGCTATTAAGTATTTACTTGTCTTAGACCTCTTGATAACCCATACCGAGCAACTCTATGATCCACCCAACCAATATGGGAAAGTATATGTATATACATGAAAATTTTGCCGGAGGTAATAATATAGTATATAATTTGCATTTTTGCAATGCTCTTTCATTAATCTGTTTAGTATTTTGTTTTAAAAACCAGCCCCTGTGAGACACGTTTTCGGGTAGAGTAAACTCGAATTCTTGGAAAAATTAAGTCAATAAAGAGTGGTTCCAGATAAATTCCATGATTATTTAGAATCATCTCAAACACTCTGCTGGATTGAAAGCCAACAGCGCTACCATCGCCATTGCAGACGAAGACCCAAAGCCATCGGTAAAGAAGGAAGCAAGTAAGACTCTGAGCAAAGCATAACACAAATTCTTACTGTCGGATATACGTAACCGAAAAGGACTCGTTCTTTTATCCCGACGAAACTTTCAATCCCTTTGCAATTAATATTATTTACAGGATGTATGATTCCGATCTCGTTCAATTCGCCTAGCTCGCTTCGAGAAAAAAGTGTTCATCTTGTACGAATTATCAATATAGAAGGTTTCATATGGTAGGGATTTCGAATTTCTGACCTTAAACAATACCTCCTTCCAAGGAAAAATCTGTAAACTCGGTATCAACATGTCTACACACTGAACAGTGTATTGCCACCAAGTTTGTAAAACCCATAAAGAAACTTTGGAGACCCTATAAATGATCAGAGGACAAGATGACTGGATTCAGCTAAGTCCGTCAGTCTGTTTGTTTATACACCGTATTTTTTTGATAACGATCTAAAATTTTAGACACGTTCGTTTCTCCTCAAGAAGCTGTTCTTTTATCACAACCGATGGAATGAATGGATTGTACGAAAAGCTTTTTTATTTGATGAAATATTTTCAGGGAGTTTGGCATGGAGTGCAATCCACGATGTTATTGTTAAGAGCGAATACCTATAGCATATAGCTGTCATACAACCCGACCAATCAATATCAAGTTCTTGTATATAAGGAATCTTTTGTATATTTGAGCTTATAACCTCGGCGCATCCGAAGTTAAGGTTTTTTTGGTTGTACTCTATATTTCTTTGCTAATCACAATATAACAAAAATACTATAATCCCGAGCATTCCCGAAGCCAAATTTTCTATTTTTGCATACTATTCAGAAGTTCGCGCAAGTGAGGAAAGTTCTCTGATCGCCATTCACTTGGGAGAGGTCAGAAACGATTCTTTTACATATGTCGTGAGCTGCTTAACGACTTCCGGTCTTTGACCAAGTATCCTCTGGGTAGCCTAAGAACATCCGTTTGAAGGCGAGCTAAAGTGAGAAGGCGAAACAGCCCCTACATAGGGTTGTGCGTCGGGTTTGGGACCCGTCACGAAAAAAAACCAACCCAATGAAAAAGAACAAAAAGCCTCGGATGAGAGACGTTGGTTTGATGACTACCATGGCAAACGAAATAAGGACAACGAATTGAGGGCATGCACCTGGAATGTCCGGTCTGACATCACCGCCGTCCAAGAAATGCGATGGACGGGACAAGGACAGAGACGAGTAGGTCCTTGTGACATTTACTACAGTGGCCATATAAAGGAGCGCAAGTTTGGTGTGGGATTTGTGGTGGGAGAGAGACTCCGTCGCCGAGTACTATCATTCACCTCGGTGGCTCAACGTCTAGCCACAATCCGCATCAAAGCGAAGTTCTTCAACATATCGCTGATTTGCGCCCACGCCTCGACGGAAGAGAAGGACAGTGGGACAAAAATGACTTCTATAAGCGCTTGGAGCGCGCTTATGAGAGCTGGCCCCGCCACGATATGAAAATCGTGTTTGGAAACTTTAACGCCGGGGTGGGCAAGGAGGGTATCTTTGGCACTATGGTCGGTAAATTCAGACTCCACGATGAAACAAATGGATCAAGGCTGATCAACTTCGCCGGAGCCCGAAATATGGTTATCTGTAGTACTATATTTCAGCATAAGACAAATCATGAAGACACCTGGCTGTCCGGATCGAAAATCACCATAGACAGAAGACAGGGTTTTTGAAAAAGATTTTCATTAGACCGGGTAACCTGAGTGCAATGTAAATGTTTTCTTGAAACTCGAAAAATTCCGTCGAGTTATGAAACATATGTATAACAATAACGGCAACAACAAACCAAGAACACTTTCGAAAACTAATACAATAAAACAACAACTATGTAGTAGCAAGCGAAAATCAATACAATAAAAACAACAATCCGACACTCAATTACCGATGACCTAACGTCTCTGCATAAGTGCCAATAGAAGCTGCCACAAATGAGATCTGCTTTTAGGCGTACACCATACATGACAAAGCGTTGCCTAACCATACTACAACTACTACTACCGTTGTTTTCATTGTCATGCATTTTTCAGCGGTAACAGCAGCATATGGCAAGCATATATACACTAGGGTGATTCAAAAAAATTTTTTTTTTTCAATTGGTACTCGCAAAAATAGGTTCCTAGACACCTCTAAGAAAGCCTCTCCAAATATGAGTTTTTAATTGTAACGGGAAGGTCCTCCGCCTAACGATTTTGTATTTTTTCTTATTATCAGATAGAAAAATTTATATCTCGCTTCCAACTACTTGAAAAAATATTTTGTTAATTAGGTTTTGTAGGAAATTGAATGCTCTAAAATATGGTGTCTTATGATTTTTTCGTAAACCCAACCGTTTAAAAGATCTTAACAGTTAAAGTTTATTATTTTTGGGAACATTTTTTATTTCTTATGAATTTTATATCTCAATGAAAAAAAATTATTATGAATAGATTTTTGGAGAGGTTTTCTTAGAGGGGTCTAGGAGCCTATTTTTCAGAGTACCAAACGAAAAAAAAAAAAAATTTTATTTGATCCACCCTAATATGCGTTGATGTTTGACGATGAATATCTCGAAAACGCTTAGCTTAATCGAAAAATCATTGTAGACCATTTTTATAGAGCAGTAAATTTCCTACAAAACTATGTGTTTCATCATTCATAATAATTTTTTTTCATTGAGTTATAAAATTAATAAGAAATTAAGAATTTTTCCAAAAATAGTCAAATTTCAACCGTTAATATCTTTTCAACAGTTGGGTTTACGAAAAAATCATAAGAGACCATATTTTAGAGCATTCAATTTCCTACAAAATCTAAGGAACAATATATTTTTTCAAGTAGTTGGAAGCGAGATATAAATTTTTCTATCTGATAATAAGAAAAAATAGAAAACCGTTAGGCGGAGGACCTTCCCGTTACAATTAAAAACTCATATTTGGAGAGGCTTTCTTAGAGGTGTCTAGGAACCTATTTTTGCGAGTACCAATTGAAAAAAAAAAAATTTTTTTTGAATCACCCTAATGTACATATGTATAATCTTCTTATACATACATATGTACATATATAAAAATGAATCGCAAAATGTGTTGCTAAGCGCATAACTCAACAACGCCTGGACCAATTTTGCCATTTTTTTTTAAATGTTCGTTGAAGTCCAAAGGTGGTTTTTACGGCGAGAAAAAATCGAATAATTTCCGGAAAACCCCTAAAAACAGCCCTTTTCTTTTCCCCATACAAATGTTACAATAAAAATGAATGTTTGTTTGTTAGTAACAATAAGAGAACGGTTGAACCAATCTTGAAATTGAAACGTGGTTTGTTGTGGATCGGGAAAGGTTTAGAAACAAAAGACCTTATACTTTTAATGAGGAAAAGTCGGAAAATTGGAAAATTCTAAAAAGTAACTTTTTTCAATACAAATTTTTTTTAAATTTTTGTTTGTTTTGTGTTTCAATATTTTGATTTGTAAATTATTTGAATCGTTTAATTTCGGTCGCTTGCTTTTTTATTACGGCTATTCAAAAAAAAAAATTACACACAAAGAGATCAATCGCAGATTGAAATTTGTTACGAAGCCACGAAGAGGTCGCGCTAATATCGGTCGGCCTTATTTATGCCACCAACTTATGGCAGGTCAAGGCAAGGTGCGATGACATACGTGCGGAAATATGGATCGCGGTCAGTTAGCAAGCGATCGTCACGACGTCACAGTACGACTTTTGAAACAACAGCTATGATTTTTGATGGACTTTATCTTGAAGCAACGTATGGCATACATATATGGTGCTGTTATATACTGGATGTATTCTGTTGAGTAGCAAAAAAGAGGTTTGTCGCACGCACATGTTGTTTTTTGGATAGGGACCATCCCCACACCAGATCAAGTTGATGAAATCATTTTCATCAATCTGCGGAAATTCCTGATCCAGGGATGGGTCCAGAATTATACGGAGTGGTGAACCCCAATATGGTTCATGGACCTTGCGGACATCAGAACCCCACTTCGGTTTGTATGTGTGACAATATATGCTATCCACGTGCTTTTCTTTCGGAAACGCAAACTGGAAATGATGGATATCCACTGTATAGGCGTCGCTCACCAGACGACAATGGCTGAACATTTAGCATTCAATTTAGAGGCGTGAATGTCGATGTTGTCAACACATCGAAGTTGATAACATATGGATCGTACCATATTCGCCACTGTTATCTAATTCACATTCAAAACTAATGTCAATGTTGAGTATTGCAGTTTGGTGAAATCGATCAAATACGTCATCAAAGAAAGCAACATGGCAATTATTGGCCTTGAACGAGATGAGATCAGCAAGTATAAAATGGGTCGATACGTGAACTGCAATAAAGCGCTTTGTGGGATATTTACTTTTGCAATTCATGAAAGTTTTCCGACTGTTGTGAGTCTCGCGGTTCAACCTCATTTAAGTCATTGCGTATTGTGAATGTGCAGTGTGTGCAACTTTTTGCGAAGCATGGCAGCAATTGCAATTGCCGGGATATGATAATCACTCCACATGCCACTTAAGTTCGCATACTTTTCACGAATATTATTGCGTCATATCAGCTTTCAAATACGCGGCAGTTATGGGATACGAAAAAAATTACATTGCCGATGACATTTTATATTGTATTCGCTAAGAATTGGAAATGGGCAAATTTCGGTTAATACTTCCAGTGGTTTGATATCAATTTCACATTTCTTTTGTCAATTCATTTTAACGGAAGATGAACTCGCACATTGGCAAAATTATCGTAACTGCAATTGCTTGAGTGCACGTGCCATTTTAGTTGCCAAAAATACCGATGTTAATGTCTTAAACTGGAAGATTCAAAGTCAAATTTCGGGAGGTTTGCGCTCATATAAATCGATCGATCGTCTTGACAAGAAAGACGAAACCGTAAATTATCCAGTGGAATTTCCAAATTCTTTGGAGAGCCTTGGTATGCCCCAGCAGCATTTGCGTCTCAAAGTTGGATCTGTCATTATTATGCTTCACAATCTTCATGCGCCGAAAGTGTGTAATGGAACCCGACTGATTATGACGCAGTTATCGAATGTCCCTTGCATTCGATTCCGTTTCATTTCAAGCGTATTCAATTTCCAGGGAAAATTGCCTTTGCGTTGACAATCAACTGGACACAAGGAAATCGGGAAATGCTATGTTTTTAACACGGCCAGTTATATGTGGCGTGTTGACGAGTTGGAAACCGATCTTCTCTGTATATTTACGCACCAGAACAGAAATCAAAAAAATTATGTTTATTATGTTTAAAACTCAACAAAGATTTATCATTCCTTACCTCTGGTGGGGGGAAATAAAACGACCTTCATTGAGTGAGAAATACTTATTTCATTCTGATTTTATTGTTAATATTGTACACCTTATATACTATTTTATGTCTTACTTATCTAGTTAAATATATGTGTATATATTTATATGTATTGCAGCAAATTGTTTATCGCTGCTTGACATGGGGTTATTTTTGATACATTTTAATACATGTGTGTGTGTGTCTAAGGCACTTGAGATTTTTGATGAAGAATACGGATACAATAACCACCATAAGGGTAGTTTTTCTGTATTGTATTCTTATTACATATTTTTATACTCTCGCAACAATGTTGCTAACGAGAGTATTATAGTTTTGTTCACATAACGGTTGTTTGTAAGTCCTAAAACTAAAAGAGTCAGATATAGGGTTATATATACCAAAGTGATCAGGGCGACGAGTAGAGTCGAAATCCGGATGTCTGTCTGTCCGTCCGTCCGTGCAAGCTGTAACTTGAGTAAAAATTGAGATATCATGATGAAACTTGGTACACGTATTCCTTGGCTCCATAAGAAGGTTAAGTTCGAAGATGGGCAAAATCGGCCCACTGCCACGCCCACAAAATGGCGGAAACCGAAAACCTATAAAGTGTCATAACTAAGCCATAAATAAAGATATTAAAGTGAAATTTGGCACAAAGGATCGCATTAGGGAGGGGCATATTTGGACGTAATTTTTTTGGAAAAGTGGGCGTGGCCCCGCCCCCTACTAAGTTTTTTGTACATATCTCGGAAACTACTATAGCTATGTCAACCAAACTCTACAGAGTCGTTTTCTTCAGGCATTTCCATATACAGTTCAAAAATGGAATCGGATAATAACCACGCCCACCTCCCATACAAAGGTTATGTTGAAAATCACTAAAAGTGCGTTAACGGACTAACAAAAAACGTCAGAAACACTAAATTTTACGGAAGAAATTGCTGAATGAAGCTGCACCCAGGCTTTTTTTAAAAAATTGAAAATGGGCGTGGCCTCGCCCACTTATGGACCAAAAACCATATCTCAGGAACTACTAGACCGATTTCAATGAAATTCGGTATATAATATTTTCTTAACACCCTGATGACATGTACGAAATATGGGTGAAATCGGTTCACAACCACGCCTTCTTCCAATATAACGCTATTTTGAATTCCATCTGATGCCTTCTCTGTATAATATATAGTACATTAGGAACCAATGATGATAGCGGAATAAAACTTTACAAAAATACGGTATTTGAAAAATATGTAAATGACGTATAATGAAATCTCGATTATCACTTTATCATGCGAGAGTATAAAATGTTCGGTGACACCCGAACTTAGCTCTTCCTTACTTGTTTCTTTTATTTTGCTGCATTGCATGTAAATGCATTATGTATGTATGTATGTATTAATATATAAATAGATATTTATATTTAGTATAATTTCGGCTTTGCATATAAATAAGCATGTTCAATGATAATTAAACATATTGCCGAGGGAAAGAAATTATTATTGAAAATTAGTGGACTGTATATGTTTTTATGATCTTAAGTATTACAAATTTCTTAACTTATCTTATTTAAGAAAATAAACATGTTCAATTTTGAACATATTAAGCTGCGTTACATTAAAAAAAAGTAGAAAAATCGAAAATAAATCATTTTCGACACAATATAATTTCAACTTTTTTCATTTCAAAGCATATAATTTCACGCAGGACAACGGCTGCGGGGTCAGCTAGTAGCAAAAAAAATTTAATAAATATAATATACTTAATTCGAAAATTTAAAAAAACGTTAACTTCGGCTGCACCGAAGCTAATATACCCTTTACAGGTATACTTCTTTTAGTAACTATGTGTCCAGTTTGTATGGAAGATATATGCTATAGTAATCCGAACTGAACAAATTCTTCTGAGATTATGATATTACCTTAAGCAGTAATCCATGTCGAATTTCGTGAAGATATCACGTCAAATGCGAAAGTTTTCCATAGAAGCCCTTGATTTCGGTCCTTCGGTTTGTATGGCAGCTATATGCTATAGTGAGCCGATCTGAACAATTTCTTCTGATATTATACTATTTCTATGAATCATAGCTCATACTAAATTTCGTGAACTATACTATACTATACTATATATCGTCAAATGAGGAAGTTTTCCATACAAGCCCTTGATTCCGATCATTCAGTTTGTATGGCAGCTATATGCTATAGTAACCCGATCTGAACAATTTCTTCGGAGATTACATTGTTGCCTTAAAAAATAATTTGTACCAAATTTCGTGAATATATCTTGTCAAATGTGAAAGTTTTCCGTACAAGAACTTGATTCCGATCATTCAGTTTGTATGGCAGCTATATGCTATAGTTAACCGATCTGAACAATTTCTGCGGAAATTACATTGTTGCTTTAGAAAATGACGT
The DNA here is from genome assembly GCF_016617805.1 of Bactrocera tryoni. NCBI lineage: Eukaryota > Metazoa > Arthropoda > Insecta > Diptera > Tephritidae > Bactrocera > Bactrocera tryoni. Next base: position 51,499,879 of record NC_052501.1, read on the forward strand.
GTGCCAACTTTTGTGAGTATATATTGTGAAATGTGAAAGTTTTCCATACAAGAAGTTGATTCCGATCGTTCAGTTTGTATGGCAGCTATATGTTATAGTGGTCCGATATCGGCCGTTCCGACAAATGAGCAGCTTCTTGAAGAGAAAATGAAGTTTGCAAAATTTCAAAACGCTATCTTAAAAACTGAGGGACTAGTTCGTATATATACCGACAGACAGACGGACATGCAGATGGACATGGCTAAATCGACTCAGCTCGACGTACTGATCATTTATATATATACTTTATAGGGTTTCCGACGATTCCTTCTGGGCGTTACAAACTTCGTGACAAACTTAATATACCCTGTTCAGGATATAAAAAATTACCAATAAATTGGATGAATTATTTGATATAAGACTCAAAAAAGATATATCTGATCTCCTATCCTGAAGAACTTTTTTTGTTAGCAAAAAAAGTAAAGGCCGGTTAACACCTCTATCAGATGACGTAGAAGATAGGAGTTTTCCTCTTGGATCAATAGAAAATGATACTTATGAACATGGTAATTATTATAAACTTCGTATTTGCTGACAAGACATTAAAATCTAATTTTTCTGAAATATTATTATTTAAATATCTAATCACAATGATTTTTTTTCAGTCTTAAGTCAAGCTTTATCGGATACATCTCTTTCTTTTGGAAAATTGACAATAGCTCATCATATCTTTACTTAATGTACGCTTTTTAAGATATTTTGTTTGTAGAAACTATCTATTTCTATTAACATACCAAAGATTTTTCGTAAAATCGAAGATTTGTGAAATTCTGACTCTAAACATGAATTTTACTAAGCTTTGACACAATAATAAGGACAAAAGCAAAAAAAGATAGAATTAGCATAAAATTCATTATTTCAAAAATAAAAAATATTAACAGCCTAATAGTATTAACATTTATTAAAGTATAAAAACTACTTGTTTAGATCATAAACATTCCTAGAAAAATTGATTTAGTGTGTTGTTTTCGTTGGAAAGAAGTTTAATAAGTGTTTATCAATAATTGAAAATAAAAATCATAGAAGAAATTGTAATTGAATGCGCAATAAAGAAAACGGTGTTGATTCTATAAATTCGAGAAAGGATCATTTTTGTAGAGAATTTAATTTCCTACAAAACCATCCCAAGGGTTTTTTTATATTTGGTATTTTAAATTATCTATAACCAAAAAATGAATGAAAAAAGACATTTTTTGACGAAAATTCTTATTTTTGCGAGCGCTAACTGAAAAATGAAGATAAAGGGCTCAAATTTTTACACAAATTTTTTTTCGTGACTCTCAACGAAATTTTGATATGGGACCGAAAAAAAAAATATTTTATTTATTTGGCACAGTCTAACATACATACATATATGGGTATATGGTGAGGTTAGGTTAATTTTGAGGTTGATCCGAACAAGAATCTCATTTGGACAGCTTAGATTACTGGTCCGTTACATTACCACAAACTTCTATATAATAGATCATAAGACCTTAAAAATCGTCAGGTCGCTTTTAGCATATCACAACTTTGTAATAACAGCGAAATTAGTTCAGTAGATCTCTTGCGTTCTACTCTAGGCCAAAGAATAACGCAGTCGCACAGGAACTGGTCGTCGACTAGCTTCTGATTAGTTCAAGTAAGCCCCATTATTGCTGTGCAAAATGTTTATGGATATCCAACTCGATCCCATTCAAATGTGAGCGGAACAAGGATGCCTTTGAGCAGATCGTTGGATTTGCATTTGTCAACAATTTCGCTGTGAGCCTTCCTGATACATTTTATACCAACATCTATACCCATATTTGATGAACACACCTGATATACTCAGGGGAAATTTTGAAAAGTATAAAAATAACTCAGCTAAAAAATTTAAATATGGCGAAAAAGAACGATAGAATATAAGAATTTGAGACAACTTTTCAAACATTTTCCCCAGCACAAAGTAAAATTCTGTCAACACTATGAGATGAGTCATGGTTTTTGAAAACAATTTTCATTAGGCCGGGAAACCTGAGGGCAATCTTATTGTTTTCATGAAACTAGAAAAATTCCGTCGAGTTATGAAATAAAATCTACTCCTATGATATACATATATTATAAATAATTTTCAACCAGTTTTTGCAAATGCTGCTGAAGAAAGAGTGATCTGTTTATATTCACAGATGTGAACTTGTTAAAGTATATTATGCTCTCTTCAAAAGCTTCTTGACCGTTACTTATATATAAAATAAATACAGCAAGTTAATTTTCCCTACGCGGGAAATAATAAAAAAAATGTATTTTTATTTTAGCCAGAGCACAAGCTCTGGCCGTCTTTATTCGAGTCTAAAAACGGACTGAAATAATTACAATTATCAAACTTAAATGTAAGCTTAAACTAGCCTTAACTGATCCGGTCACCTGTCTTGCCTGGTGATCGGATTCCTAGAACTCCCTTCTGATCGCTGCCAGAACGTTGGCGCGTGTGCTGCGTTAGCAAAAGCTTGGGAGCGGAAGTGAAGTCTGGGTGTTGCAAGCAAACGTCGGCGCGTGTGCTGCGTCAGCGTAAGTTTGGGGGCGGAAGTGAGCTGCCTTTGGCACTGTTAACGTATTTGGCGTTAACTCCTCCCCTCTTAAATGCGATCGTCCTCGATCGTTCAAAAATATGGTAGGTCATTGATTCTAAAATTTTTAGGTGGTAGGCCGATGGAATCAGCGGAGTTTGTTATATGCCTAATATTAACGGTTGGAATTTCAACCTTGGGGATGAATTTTGAAAATATGAGAAGGATTATTATGATGCTGCTTAGTGACAGCGTCGAAGTTTTGCTTATAAAAGCATCTGTTTTTAAGAGCGCGATGCTTTTGGTGTTATTAATATGTAGCTCGTGTAGAGCTTCCATTGACAAAATATTAATGCGTTCGCTTTCGGATGGGGTTGGCTGTAATATAGAGGGTATGGCGATCAGTTCAGAGGCTTCCAAACTATAAAATTTTTGATTATTTATCTTAAGAGATATATTATGAAATTTTTTAAGTACGTTCCGACAACAGTATAGTTTTCGGTAATAGTACTTATTGTTCCGTTAAAATTATTTAATAAAGTTATACCCGGTGATATTTCTTCTACAGTGGGTACGTGTTGGTTATTACTAATTTTGCATGAAGAATCTAGGCTTTTAATTAAATTAGGTATACATGTGCTGTTACTTATATTAATTATTTGATTTCTTCTGCATATACTGATTTGATTGGAAATTTTGCATTTTTCTTTAATTCCAAATATTTCTGTTTCATTTGTTATAATTCGATCAAAATTTAAGTTTACAATTCCATTAGCTTTCTTTACCGGTTTAATTATAATGTTTTTGTAAGTTTCCCTGCCTGTTATTGGTATTTTGATGATGTATAATAACATCGTCTCATTTTACATTACATTAACTGTTGCAAATTCTAATGCTTCTTCCGTGTTTGCGAAAGGCATGTTTTCTTCTTCGAGTGTTTTTATTGCCGTACTTATTTCGATTTTATTTAGTAGTATTGAATTTATTACATTTTCTTTTGTCCATTGTAGAGCGTATTTAACATTTACTAACTCCTCCTTAACTAATCTTATTCTATTTCCTATTCTTAGGGCTATATCCATTTTAAAATGGTCATCTTTTATTGTACTATTGGGTGAATACATTTCAGCATTTTTTTCTTTTACATTTAGGGTTTTCTCAAGTCGCATAAAGTTATAAGTTATAACGATTCGAAAACATAACATTGAGAATTGTAAATATGTAAACTCATTTTTGTATGAAATCTAACAATATTTTTTTTTTTTAAGCAAGTGTAAAAATTTATAATTTTACGATTTTACGATGCTTTACGACGGCTTGTGAGTACCCCAATTATTGAAATTATTTATTTAAAATATTAGTACCTCCTTTTTTAGAGTATATTCTTTTATTTTATTGTCGGTATTATCTTCGACTGGCGTCTTAGGATTTTCTAGTCCCAAGTATTTTAAATTTTGTATTTTTATATTCTATTTGGCTTTTCGCCATTCTTTTTTGTTTTATTTTACAGGTAAAATCTTCGGCTGGCGTTGTTGAACTTTTTGTTCCACAATTTTAAAGTATTTTTTTATTTTTAGTATTGCCGGTACTTTCTTCGGCTGGTGCCTTAAGACTTTTTTGTTCAAAGTAATATAAATTTTGAAGTTTTATATTTTGATTTACATATATATATTTATATTTATTTTATATATTTTTCCATTATTTTTTGTTTTATTTTGCCGGTATGAACTTCGGCTGGCGTTGTAGAACATTTTCGTTCTACAATATTTTGTGTAATTCTTCTTTTTACTCTGCTGGTATGAATCTTCAGCTGGCGTTTTAGGACCTTTTGTGCCAAAAGTTAATAAAATATTGCCGGAAAAATCTTCGGCAGGCACTTCAGGAGTCTCTGCTCCCAAAGAATTATATTTTTTCCTTTAAATTTATTTTTCGGTTTTGTATAATTTTTTTTTTTTTATATATATATTTGTGAGTTTCATGAAATAACATATGTATATAGTAATACTCACAAAAATATATAATAGTTAAATTTCTTTTTGCATAAATCTATTGTAATAACTTCATATTAAAAATATTTAAATGGCATATATTTTGTTTTTTATTAAATCTTCTTAATACTAGCATCTCTTTTTTTCTAATACAAGAAATATCTCCTTATTTATAATATTGTATATGTGGTATAAATAAAAATGTATAGCTACGTAAAAATCCTGTGAAGCATGACGAGGTGACGCTGGAGATTGCTCCCTTTCCTCCTGCTGGCTACTTGGGATCTTCCTAGAAGCACGCTCCTCGTCGTCCTCTTCCAAGCGTGGGTCGAGGAGTCTTCTGCTTGCTATTTTTCGCTAATGTTGCGATGGGGTTTCGGCAGATCGGCTTTATTTCTGCACACAATGCACACAAGCACTTTTGATGATTTACAGTTACTGGTTTCTTTTTGTTTCTGCCTTAGTTAGATACACGAACTCATTGCGGCAATATTTGCACATGTACGAGGAAGCACATCAAACTGTATTCAAAATTTTGGGTTTTCCCTTTGTGAATTTTTAAATTACAAGCTTAAATATTTTCATTCACTGTCTTTCTTATAAATTTCTTAGCGTTCAGCGATGCACTCATAAGTCATTTATGTTTATGTAAAACGCTATATTTTTGTTTCACTTTTATAATTTTCCAACTGCCGTTAGTTTGTGAATTACTTTTATGCACTTTTAAATTTTCGCTTATAACTTTCTGTTTGTTCAGCGTTCGCGCTCAATATATGCAAAAATACGCTTTATTGTGTGCGTACTGTTTTCTTCAATAATTTGTTTAAATTTTTGTTGCACTGCGCTTCGATAATTGCGCTTGAATAACTGCTTAATTGTCTTAATATTATTTATTTAGCTTGAGTTAGTTCAACTTTGTAAAAAAAATTTCATTTATTTTTCAGCTATTGCAAATGCTGAAATTTGTAATTTCAACTTTTCACCGGGAAACGGTCAAAATTCTAAAATTAAAATTCTGAAGTCGAAATTCCGGAATCAAAATTCTGGGTCGACAAAATTCTGGAAATCGGAATTCCGCAATTCCTTCGCCTTTTTTGGCTGCATTTCAAAATTCTGGTTTTTCATAATTCCGGAATTTACATTTTCCAGAATTAATTATGGAAATTTTTTCCCCAAAATTTGAGCCAAATCGTGTATCTTATTTAAATTTGCTTATACATCCATAATATTATAACATAAACAAAACATAACTTCCAAAATAATTCCATAATTCAAACATGTTTATCGGAAAGACAAAAAACATCATTATTAACTAATAAAGATCAAATAGATACTACATTAATGGATCATGAGAATGTTCATTTCTTTTTTTTCGTATAACATGTTCACAGCCATCGAATGGTGTGACAATACGCACGGTACATTTGTTTTTAATTCGTTCAGAACAAGTCCAGATAAATGTTTTCTTATTTTTTCGTTCCAAATACATAGAAGAAGTAGCCGTCGACGTTTAACATGTCTTTTCCTTTATTGGACTTCACCACAGTTATATTTTCTATCATTTCACAAAAATATTTAGCACGTTTTTATTAATGAAATTGCAGTAACACATTGCTTAGTCAGTACATATACTTATGTATGTATATGTAGGTACATAGTAAACTAAATCATTATGGTAGTACAAAAAAGTAAATGAAGAACAACAAACAAAGCAATAATAATAACAAATACAATCATGCAATTGTAAAACACTACTTACTAGGCAATAAAACATATGATTACAGAATGGCAAAATTCTGTAATTAATGATTATGCGTGTTGATAATAAAAAGCGTGCACTTTTTTGCAATTTCATCACGCATTGTGCGAATCAATTACAAATTTGAATCTTAAAATTCTGTAATGCGCATCTTTTTGTTATCAACACGCATTTTTTTAATCACTAATTACAGAATTTTGCCATTCAGAATTTTTAAGCACTAATATCAAAATTTTGCCATTCAGAATTTTGCAATTTAGAATTTCGTTATCCAGAATTTTGAATTCCAGAATATTGACTTCCATAACTTTGATTCCCGGTGTTCCGACTTCCGGAATTATGAATGCAGAATTTCCAAAAAAGCAGAATTTTGACCCCAACCCCTTTTCACCAGATTGCACTTGCACTTTATATTTTTAATTGTCCTTTTTTTAGAGGACTCTTTAACCGGCCGCGTAAACCTTTTTCGCGAGCGGTCCCTGCTCGGGCGCCAGTTAATTTTCCCTACGCGGGAAATAATAAAAAAAAAATGTATTTTTATTTTGGTCAGAGCGCGAGCTCTGGCCGTCTTTATTCGAGTCTAAAAACGGACTGAAATAATTACAATTATCAAACTTAAATGTAAGCTTAAACTAGCCTTAACTGATCCGGTCACCTGTCTTGCCTGGTGATCGGATTCCTAGAACTCCCTTCTGATCGCTGCCAGAACGTTGGCGCGTGTGCTGCGTTAGCAAAAGCTTGGGAGCGGAAGTGAAGTCTGGGTGTTGCAAGCAAACGTCGGCGCGTGTGCTGCGTCAGCGAAAGTTTGGGGGCGGAAGTGAGGTGCCTTTGGCACTGTTAACGTATTTGGCGTTAACTAGCACAACAAAAATATACAATTAAAATCTGTTGCCGTAGCAATTAAGGTATATGTACAAAAACCACTCCCACAGAATCAAAGAATGCCACAGGAAATTTCAGTAATTATTGCAATATGACATTCACAGCAACAACAACGGCAAATATAAGGTATACGGTTGAGCCTGGCAACGTTGCATGCTGCATTCAACAACATGTGACAACATGCAACGTCTGGTCGGCTTTCTTGGGCCACAGTATGTGACCCGAATAATTATAATCATTACGAGGGAAGCCAAGAACAACAACAACACACAGCAATAACTATAACACAGCTCCTTGTAATCGAACGCCTTCGACCCCTGCACCACGACTAAGAGCAAATAGATTTTGTCAGCGTGGGGTAAAAGCAAGTTGGAGTAGCAGTAAAACCAACAACAACGTACTGATTCAGCAGATTTGAACAACCGCCAAGTCAAGCGAGCATATGCGAAAACAGCAATATGTTGTTGCAGCAGCGTTGGCGCCCGCTTGTGTCGGTTAACGTTACTTGGAGGCTTTGGGCGTAGCGTGGCTGTTCGCAAATTTAATAAATGCATCCGATCCTGGTCATAAACGCAAATGTTGTGGCGCGCACATACACACACGCCTAAGTAAACGCTTGCAGCAAGCTCAGGCATACATACCCACAGACGAACATAAATACATAAAAGCGTTCGGTTAGCTCAGGCTTCACCGCTTCACGCTAATAAATCGGATATACCCGATATTTGCAATAACGCACATGCAGTAATATGCTTGCTTCGGCATGTTGCAAATAACAAATAAGCTGCACGCTATATTGGGTGTCCTTTTGTGCGCTGTTGCCGCGCTTTAACTGCCTTCGCTTGCTTAATGTTTTCTCTAACTCACCTTACTTATGTCTTTGCGGTTAACTGCCGTTGAAACTGACAAAGGGGTACTTAAGCAGGGTTGCTTTTAAAATAGCTTTAAATAAGCTTTTTCCAAAATCTGACTCGTTGACAACTGACTGACTTCAAAACTTCGTGGTTCCATCTGGGACCACGTATCTGCAGCTCATACCGCGCTAACCATATTGTGTGGATATGATTAATAAAAAAATCTAGAAGTGTATATAGTATGTAGTCATTACAAATTATAATTCATATCCTCGCTGGGAATAGTACGGTCATTACCTCAAATCATTGACGTAGATTATCTCAGGTTAGGTTAGGTTAAAAGTTTGCTCCTAACAAGGATCTCATTTGGACAGTATGTCCGTTGTGTTACGTAAAACTGCTATGTAATCTTATATGTACATATATAAAAATGAATCGTAAAATGTGTTGCTAAGCGCATACATAACTCAACAACGTCTAAACCGATTTGGCCAATTCTTTTTTCTAAATGTTCGTTTAGGTTCAAAGATGGCTTTTGCGGCAAGAAAAATTCGAATAATTGCCGGAAACCACTAAAAACAGCCCTTTTCTTATTTCCATACAAACGAATGTTTGTTTGTTAGTAACGCTAATGCTCGTGAACGGCTAAACCAGTCTTGATAAAATTTTCAGAGGTTATTCGCTGTGGATAAGGGAATGTTTAGAAATAAAAAACTGTATACTTTTCTTGAGGAGAAGTCGGAAAATTGAAAAATTCCAAAAAGCTATTTTTTCATAAATTTTTTTTTCAATTTTTTTTTTGCTTTGTTTTTCAATTATTTGAATCGTTCAATTTCGGTCGCTTGCTTTTTTATTTCGGCTATTCAAAAGAAAAATTATTAAAAATTATTCAGTGGAAACTTTATGTGCGTTTCACACAAAGTGATCAATTACAGATTGAAATTTGTTAAGAAGCTACGAATAGGTCGCGCTAATATCGGTCGGCCTTCTTTTTGGCATCAACATACATTGGCAGCCCAAGACACATGACCAAGATGCGATGACATAGGTGTGGAATTATGGATAGCTGTCAATCAGCAAGCGATCGTCACGATGCCACAGAACGACTTTTCAAACAACAGCTACGATGTTTGATGGACTTTATCTTGAAGCTACGTATACATACTAGATGTACTCTGTTGAATGGTAAAACGGAGGTTTGCCGCACGCACACATTCCTTTTTGGATGGTGGATGGTGATTGCACCAGATCGAATTGATGAAATCATTTCTGCGGAAATTCCTGATGCAGAGAAAGATCCAGTATTATACGAAGTGATGAAAACCAATATGGTTCATGGACTTTGCGGACACCACAATCCTACTTCGAAACACTATCCACGTGCTTTTCTTTCGGAAACACAAACTAGAAATAATGGTCATCCACTCTATCGGCTTCGCTAAACAGACGACAATGGCAGAGCATTCAACATTCAAATTAGAAGAGTGAATATCGAAGTTGACTACACATGGATCGTATTATATTCGCCACTATTATCTAATTCACGTACAAAACTCATATCAATGTTGAGTATTGCAGTTTGGTGAAATCGATAAAATACGTTTGTAAATACGTCACCAATATGGCAGTTATTGGCCTTGAACGATACGGTCGATACATGAATTGCAATAAAGCACTTTGTGCCTCTCGCAATTAATTTGAAGAATGGCCAAAGAGTGTATTTCAACCCAGGGAATACAGTACAAGCAACGGAAACACCGCCAACAACAAAATTGACATAGACGAGTTTTTTCTCAACTTTCGTCAGAAAAACGACGATTTTTTCTACCTTCGGTTGCTATTGATTAATGTATGTACGCGGTTTAAATTCATTTGAGTGATTGCGTAGTGTGAATGGTACGGTGAATGCAAGTTTTGGAGAAGCAAGCCAGCAATTTCAATTGCTGGAACATGATAATCAATGGAATCAAACGATAGACGATTCGATAGGTACTTCGCATGCCATTGAAATTTGCACACTATTCGCGATAAACATTGCAACATATCAGCCTTCAAATCCGCGTCAATTATGGGATACGAACAAAAATTACATTGCCGATGACATTTTACATCGTATTTGCTAAGAATTGGAAATGGGTCAATTCCGGTTCATACTTCTGGTGGTTTGATATCAATTCCATCTTCCCTTTGTCAATTCACGAAAGATGAACTCATCACAAGTGTTCGGACATTGGCCAAATTATCGTAACTACGATTCCTTATGCACGCGCAATGTTAGCTGCCCAAAATACCGATGTTATTGACTTAAACTGGAAGATTCAAAGTCGAATTCCGGGACACTTGCTCTCTACAAATCGATCGATCGTCTTGACAATGAAGACGACGGCGTGAATTATCCAGTGGAATTTCTAAAGTCTTTGGAGAGGCTTGGTATGACACTGCATCATGTGGTTCTCAAAATTGGATCTGTCACTATTATGTTTCGTAATGGAACCCAACTGATTGTGACGCACCTATCGAATACAAGGGGGCAGAACGCTTGATTCTACGAATTCCTTTGAGTTCTGTCGATTTGCCATTTCAGTTCAAACGTATTCTGTTTCCAGTGAAAATTGCATTTGAGATGACAATGAACAGGACATAAGGATAGGCGCATAGTGTGTGGCCTATATTTGGAAATGATATGCTTTTTACACGGTGTGGTGTGCTGACTAGTTGGAAAACCATCTTTTTTGTCCACCGGAACAGAAACCAAAAAATGTAGTTTGCGTTACATTGAAAAAAAATTAAATGATAAATTCAACTTTCACGCAGGATAACGGCTGCTGGGTCAGCTGGTAGATTATAAGACCTTTACAAGTCAACAAAGTACTTTGAGCCTATCACGTACTTGTTGAGGTAGTTAATGTCAGTTTCTGCTAGCTCTCCCTTTTCGCTGATAGTAAGAGTGCCGAAAAGTTGCAACCTCAATCTTAGAAAGGCTGGTCAATGCAGAATAAAGTACCAGGATGTTTTCACCTCACCCAGGGCGTTCTTTATTTTCGCTACTTGGCGGCAATTGAAGATCCCAAACGAAGGCAGGTCCTTCTCTATCTGTCTTTCCAACGGAGTGGATTTGGTCCCCTTCCTCTGTGGTGCGGCTCTTGAGACCAACGATTTCAATATCACTGGCGTACGCCAGCAACTATACACTCTTATAGAAGATGGTACCATTTCTATTTAACTCTGCAAAGTTTAGTTTTCTCCAAGATTAGATTGAAAAAGTTGCATGAAAAGAAGTCGCCTTCTCTGATATCGAACGGCTCGGAGAGGTCCTTCCCGATCCTGATGGAGCGGCACAAAGGCAGCTCCTTTGCAAGGTTTGAAATCGACGAAGATGTGGTGCGTGTCGATCCTCTTTTCACGGGTCTTTTCCAAAATTTGGCGCTTGGTGAATAACCGGACAGTTGTTGATTTTCCAGGCCTAAAGCCACACTGGTAAGGTCCAAACAGTTTGTTCACGGTGGGCTTTAATCTTTCACACAGTACACTCGATAAAACCGTATATGCAATGTTGGTCGTCATTAAAAGAGGGTCTCTCATCCGAAGGTTTGTTCGTCTTTTCTTTGGTGGCGTTTTTTACGTGGCGGATCCCACACCTAACCCAAAACCCTGAGGAGGGGATGGTTCGCCTTCTCACTTTAGCTCGCCTTCAAACGGGTGTTCTTTAGCTACTCAGAGGATACTTCGTCTAAGACCGGATGTCGTGTGCTGCTTTAGCCATTTGTAAACAAATTGTTTCTGACCACTTCGATGAGAATGGCACTCAGAGATATTTCTCCACTTGCGTGAACTTCTACACATAACTGGATCTTCCAAACCCTCCTCCATACAATTTTGACAACTAACGCCCGTCAAAGTGTTTTGTCTTATAGCATGAATGTCTTTCGAACTATGTTCAGTATGAACACCTACAATTTAACATGAACCACGCTAAAGACAAGTAATTCAGAAGATCTCCTGGGCTTTACTCTATGCTGAAAGGATCTACCAGTCGCACAGAAGCGGGTTGTCGAATAGCGGCTGATAAACGCAGGTGAGGTCACTTAGTACAGTTCTAGAACACAATGCAAATGGAGATTCAACTCGGGCCCTTACCAATGAGAGTGAGGCAAGAAAATTCCTTCTGGCTAGCTCGTAGGCTTTGAAGCTGCCAGCAATTTTGCTATAACCAGGCAGCCAAAAAAGTCTAATGCTGAATATTTCTATATATAGTTCTGGATCGTCCGACAACTTCATAAAATATCTAAGAAAAAGTCCGGTGTAGTCTGAGCACAATACATTAAAAAAAAACATTCCAATCAACCCTGCAATTATTAGAGTCATAGTCTCCAGGCTCCTAACCTCAAATCATTGCTGCAAAACGTCAACGGAAGATTCCTAACAAAGTAGATCCTTAAATTTTGATGGAAATACAAATTACATTCGGTAACAAAGCGATTATAATCTCAAATTTTTGATGAATAACAGACTCCTAACCTCAAACAGAATTCTTGCTTCTAGATTTCTAGGAACATCGAATCATAAAATATTGTAACATAAAAGGTAGGTCAGCGAATAACTGGATCATTACTTCTAACCATTGCTGTATAAAGGTTTAGAACCTTATAACAAATCGAGTTAAAAATATGCGGGTCAAATTATGTCACCTCTCCGAACAATAAGCTCATAACCTTGAATACAGTGGTGGATTTACACTAGGGGCAGTCGGGGCTAGTGCCCAGGGCGGCAAAATTTGGAAAGTAGAAAAAAAGTGAGCTGTCAGTTGACAGCTGGCAGATGTGAAACATCGAAATTATAGAGAATGTTCACGGTGTCGAAAATTTAGGGATATTTCAATTTTGGGATATTTACTGTTTTGGATGAGTGTGTTTCACCACTTAACATCAGGGGATATATGTCGATATGTATAATGTATATTTATTATTTATTGGTATTATTAGGTTAATAGAATAATAGAAAATTTTCACAGGTGATGATGCATATTCTACTTTAACTTCAGAACAAACTCCGTCTACGAGTCATAATGCTGATAGTACCACGTCTTCTTCGTTGCCACAGAATATCTGTCATGGAAGCGAACTTCAAGATACAGCGATAAATATAGAAGATAATGAGCATGGAAACAATATGATAAGCGATGATCCAGAAAAATGGGTTATAAACGATTCCACAATAGACATGTAGCTACCTATGGGTGTAAACAAAATGAAAATTTGAATTTCTCCAGTACAAAACGTGATTACAGCGATGGAACTTCACGGTGGCTGTCAAAGTCACTATTTGTAAGAAAACTTATCAACGGTGAGAAAGTTCCACGCCCGTGGCTCATTTACTCTGTTAAAAACGAATCTGTATTCTGTGCAGCTTGTTTTCCTTTTGACGGAGATTGTTCGTTTAATGGCAAAAACGGATTTAATGGCTGGAAGCATGCAGGAGTTCGTGTTAGTGAGCATGAGAACTCCAAACATCATAAAAAATATAAGTTAATCCTTAAGCAAAGATCGGATACTACGAATAGAATAGACCATGACTTTGTCATTCAAACAGACTCAGAAATCTCCTATTGGTGAAATGTTTTAAGAATAGTAGTCGTTGCTACTAAAGCCTTAGCTTCTCGAGGACTTCCATTCCGAGGAAGTGATGAAAAGTGTAGGTCACCAAATAATGGAAATTTTTTAATGCTGATTTAATTTCTAGCTTCTTTTGACCCATTCCTAGAAGAGCGAATTCGAAAATTTGACAATAAAGGATCTGACAGTACGATTTAGTTATCAAAAACTATCTACGAAGAATTTATACAGCTTTTATCAGAAAAATTATATTCTATCATAGTTCAGGAAGTCAAATCAGCGAAATATTATGCGATTATTGTAGACTCCACACCTGATATATCTCATGTCGACCAACTTTCGATTGTTATCAGATACGTGCAAAAAGATGGAACGCCTGTTGAACGTTCATTGAATATTCTGGACATAAAGCTGAAGATTTGCTAGTTGCTGTATTATCGATTCTCAAGTCTTTTGATCTTGATCTCACCGACTGTCGAAGTCAGTCATATGATAACGCTAACAATGTATCAGGAATTTATTCAGGTTTACAGGGAAGAATTCATGAAATTAATTATCTTGCAGAACATGCTCCTTGTGCTGCTCATTCTATGAATTTAGTTGGAGTTCACTCAGTAGAATGGGCGCCAGAAGCTGCTTCTTTCTTTAATACTGTACAAACTTTATATAACTTCTTTACTGCATCGACGCACCGCTGGGAAGTTTTACAATTTCATACTGGAAAAAGAATTGCGTTACAATCTTTATCTGCAACCAGATGGTCAGCTCGTTATGAAGCTGTTCATGTACTTAATCAACATTTCGACGAAATAGTCGAGACTTTGAATATTATTAAAGAAAATATGGAAGAAAATGCAATAACAAGACAAGAAGCTAAAGGTTTACGAATTCAATTGGAGCGACTTGAAACAGCATTTATGCAGATACTTTGGCATTTTTTACTCTCACGATTCAATGCTGTTAGTCAAAGATTGCAGAAAGTTGATTGTAGCATTGCTGACATGATCGACGATTATCGTGGTTTGATCTAAGTTGTTGCTGATACGAGAAATGAATTCGAAATCTATGAAAAAACTGCGTTAAATATTTCAGAGATAAAATAATATAAAACGACAGTTTCTAGAAAAAGAAAGAGAAAATTGCATGCTGATAAATCACGGAATGGAGATGTACAACTGTCACGAGACCACTTTAGAGTCAACACTTTTAATGTCATTCTTGACAATCTAGATTCTGAATTGCGAAAAAGATGTGTTGCATATGAAAAAATTCATGAAAAGTTCTAAGTTATTATTGAATTTCGCAATTTGGCACTTCCATGCTTATTGCACTGAAAAAAAGATGGAACAAAATTCACCTTCCGATATTCTGAAGCTTTTGCGTGCAAACGACCTTTATACAGAGTTTCCGAACGTAGAAATTGCATATCGAATATTTATTACTTTAGCTGTAACAAACTGTGGCGCAGAACGGTTTCTTGTTTGTAAAGGGTTAAAAACTACTGACGTTCTACAATGAGTGCAAATAGACTCAATAGCTTAGCTATTTTATGGATCGAATTAGATGTACTTCAAAGTTTAGATTGTGAAGATTTAATCGACCAATTTGCAATTCAAAAAGTCAGGCGTGTCTGCTTCCGAAAAAAATTATTGTAATACAATTATTAGTCAAGCTCAGTGCAAAATTTGTAGTTTTAAGAACAAGAACCTATATTTTTTATACTATACTGAAGTATTATATCTACATATGTATGTACATATATAAATAAAAATAAATCGAAAAAATGTATGTACGCTCATAACTCAATAACGCGTGGACCAATTTTTCCAATTCTTTTTCTTAAATGTTCGTTGAAGTTCAAAGATGGTTTTTACGGCGAGAAAAATTCGAATAATTTCCGGAAAACCCCTAAAAACAGCCTTTTACTTTTCCCCATACAAACGTTACATACATACATACATACATGCATACATACATACATATGTACATATGTACATATATAAAAATGAATGTTTGTTTGTTAGTAACACTAAGAGAACGGTTGATGAAATTTTTAAAGGTTGTTTGTTGTGGATCTGGAAAGGTTTAGAAACAAATACCTTATACTTTTCAAGAGGAGAAGTCGGATAATTGGACAATTCCAAAAAGTAACATTTTTCATACACATTTTTTTCAAATTTTTTTTTTTTTGTTTTTCAATATTTTGATTTGTAAATTATTTGAATCATTCAATTGCGGTCGCTTGCTTATTTATTCCGGCTATCCAAAGGAAAAAATATTGAAAATTATTCAGTGAAAACTTTATGTGTGTTTCAGACGAAGTGATCAATTACTGATTGAAATTTGTTACGAAGCCACGAAGAGGTCGCGCTAATATCTGTCGGCGTTATTTTTGCGATCAACGTATGGCAGCCCAAGAAAAGGCAAGAAGTGCTCCCAAAATGCGATGACATACGTGCGGAATTATGGATCGCGGTCAATCAGCTAGCAATCGTAACGATATCACAGCACGACTTTTTAAACAATAGCTGCGATGTTTGACGGTCTTTATCTTGAATCAACCTATGGTATATATGGTGCTGTTAGATGCTGAATGTATTCTGTTGCGTGTTGCCGCACGCACACATTCTTCTTTGGATGCGGATGGTGATTACACCAGATCAAATTGATGAAATCATTTCAGCGGAAATTCCTGATTCAGAGATATGTAGATCCAGAATTATACGAAGTGGTGAAAACCAATATGGTTCATGGAGTTTGGGAACCTTACAATCCCACTTTGGTTTGTATGTATGACAATAAATGCACGAAACACTACTCATGTGCTTTTCTTTCGAAAACGGAAATGGGAAATGATGGATATTCACTGTATCAGCGCCGCTCACCAGACGACAATGGCGGAACATTTAGCATTTAGAGGCGTGAATATCGACGTTAACAACACATCGAAGTTGAAAACATATGGATCGTATCATATTCGCCACTCATGTCAATGTTGAATATTGTAGATTGGTGAAATCGATTAAATACGTTTGCAAGTACGTCACCAAAGAAAGCAACATAGCGGTTATTGGCCTTGAACAATATGAGATCAGCAGTATGAAATGGGTCGATATGTGAACTGCAATAACGCGCTTTGTAGGATATTTACTTTTACAATTCATGAAAGTTTTCCGTCTGTTGTGCGTCTCGCGGTTCAACTTCATTTAAGTCATTGCGTATTTTTAATGGTACAGTGTGTGCAACTTTTTGAGAAGCATGTCAGCAGTTGCGTTTGCTGGAACATGCTAATCACTGGAAACAGACGAAGGACAATGCAATAGTTACTTCGCATGCCACTGAAGTGCGCATAGTTTTCTCGAAGATCATTTCGACATATCAGCCTTCAAATTCGCGTTTATTATGGGATACGAAAAAATTACATTGCCGATGACATTTTACATTGTATTCGCTAAGAATTAGAAATGGACAAATTTCGGTTGATACTTTCAGTGGTTTGATATCAATTTCACATCCCTTTTGTCAATTCACTTCAACGGAAGATGAACTCATCACGAATGTTTATCCGCACATTGGCAAAATTATCGTAACCGATGTTAATGACTTAAACTGGAAGATTCAAAGTCAAATTTCGGGAGGCTTGCGCTCATATAAATCGATCGATCATCTTGACAATAAAGACGAAACCGTAAATTATCCAGTGGAATTTCCAAATTCTTTAAAATAAAAAAATATAGAAAAATCGAAAATAAATCATTTTCGACACAATATAATTTCAACTTTTTTTCATTTCAAAGCATATAATTTCACGCAGGACAACGGCTGCGGGGTCAGCTAGTACATAATAAAAAATTTGCAATACGTTACATATTTTAATTTTTTAAAAACATAATATCAGATCTAAATAATTTTGAGTGAAATTTCAGTGACGGGGCGGTATTTTTTCCAGTGCCCAAGGGCGGCTAAACTTTTACATCCGGCCCTGCTTAAATATGATACCGTATATGCATATTGAACAATATACTTAAATCCAATTTATAATAAATATAATCAGGTATCACAGTTCGTTATCAAAAGATATGCATCCAAAATTGTGTCAACTCAGAAATTGAGTTGTTCTTCGGAGCCTCTGAAGCCTAGTAGTTATTGTTGTGGCGCAGAATACATTTCTGAAGAAATTTGGAGGAATGATGCCAAGGTAATCATTTTCGACCGGAACGAAATCCGGATCCAACTACTGTGGGAACGTTAAAAATCCGAGTTAATTCCGGTTACTAGGATCCGATGGTTGTGAGAACGGCCATCTACTGCTTTAGGCTTTTACTTCGGTCGAATTTCTAATAAGCTTACGGACTCAAAAAGTTGCCCGAATAATTTTGCATATGAACAAAAGGATTTAGCTACTGGAGTCCACCAAGTTAAGCTGCGATTACGGTTTAATAAAAAGTTTCGTACACATCCAGTTAAGCCTATACACACACATACGAACATACAGATGTATATATTTGAACTAATGAATTAGTTCAGGTCACGCATAGCCAGTCAGCTTGCTCATGCACTTAGAACTTGCTTAGTTCACAAATACATATCAAAATGTACTGCACGTATCCAAAGCCAGTACGGAGTACTGAACGAACGACTTATTTTATTAAGTTATTATATTAAGATGAGTTCTAAATCTTAGAAATACCGATGAAGCTACAGTTGAAAACGAACTAAAATTATGTAAATTTCTATAAATTTATCAAGAACGTACTTTACAGATCTAAAGACTACAAATTCCAAAGATTTCTGAGCATTTTTAGGTTAGATTTTATGAAAGAGTTATGATATGAACAGATCGGGTCAGGATAAATTTGTATGACAGTTACATACGGTTCAAAATACGGCTATAGTAAATATTAAGAAAAGATATCAGGTTAGGTTAAATAATAGGGTTAGACGAATAATATTCGTCCTTTGTATTACCCGTAAACTCCTCAACTCCTCACCAGATCATCATAGTCATAAAAGAAAAGGTAAGCATAGCTTTATTAAGGTGGTAAATATCAATCCCAGCAATTTTGGTAGGTTCGCCAAAAGTATGTCTACCGCGATATATCAATCTCCGTCTGGCAAAAGCCCAGCAATAGAAGAGTGCATGGACGAAGGCGAGATGGACTTATCCTGTCTCCTTGCTTTGGCAAGGAGCGTTCACCACAATATTTAGTCGCACTTTGTGTAAACCTATTGGGCAGTGTCCTGTCAGAACACTTACAATTGTGGCGAGATTAACTTTGCTAAGATGGATGTTGACCAGCGCTTCCACAAATGCCTCGCAGGTGTGTGAACAGAGAAGGATTCGCGAGGAAGGTTTCTGGGATGCAGTAATCTATATTTAAAGGAATGCTATCGAAGCAGTGGAGAATTTCAATTTTTGTGCGCCCCGGCCCTCCATACACCCAGTTACCCTAAGCCTAATAGCAGACTTCACCGCTAAGCGCCTACCAGTTATGTTTAAAGGTGCAATATGCCACAAAATTAACTAGAACTTAGAGATTATCATTTATTATTTATGTACCACTTTGTAATCTTTAAACAAAAACTAACGGATATTAGACCATGAACAGGGAATAAGAACTTTGGCACGAAGGTTGTAACACCCAGCAGAAAACTTCGGAGGCCTATATGATATATACGTCTTCTTCTCCTCAAGGAGCTGCTTATTTGTCAGCACCACCGATATCAGCCCAATAAAAAAAATAGTTGCCATACAAACTGACCGATGAAATAAAAGTCATTGTACGGAAAGCTTTTTTGTTTGCAAGATATTGTGACAAAGTTAGGCATGAATTCTCCCAGAATTTCCAAAAAAATTATTCAGACGGCAACACTACAGTATAGATTTACATTCAAACTGATAGATAAAAATCAAAATAAAGATCCATATATACAATTCTAAGCTATACGAAGCATATCTAAGAAGGGTACCATATCTTCTGATATGGTAGTTAAGCAACATTTTTTCTTGTTATAAAAAGTAATACATACAATCATCATACATACATATGTTGGAAGTCACAAACACTTTTCAGCATTACCTGCAATCAACCAAAACTTTAAGGACTACTTAAAATATACACGCTTTATAGCCGAGCGGAGAATTCACTATATACTGCTTTGCTTTGCTTAAGGCCGAATTGCCAAGGCGATAATTTAGATTTAAACAACTTTGAATAAATTTCAGCGAACATTACGCTATAAATAAATTATGAAAATCTACTCAAAACTGACATATTTATATATGTAGCTGTGTAATTTGTGCTTGCAAGCTTGCATACATGTGTGTCAGTGTATATATGGGTATGAAGTGTAAGTCCCAATAAATATTTGTTTATGGCTACAAATAAAGCGTGAAGCTGTGAGCCTGTGAGACTGGCAAATAGAGAACAGCAACCCAAGCAAACGAAAAACAATAAAGGCAAAATGCAAAAATAATAAAAGCAAAAATAAAAACCAGAAAGCAACCAAAGCCATGACGGGAGCGCTGCTGCTACGGCGCTCTGTTAGCTATAGTGGAATGTCATGAATAAATTAATAATTTATTGATTTAAAATGCGGAATTGAGGAAAAAAACACCACCTACAACAACAATTACGTGAGCTGTGAGCGCATAAATTGACATGTAAAAGAGCAAATGGCAACGCGCGAACAAGCAGAGATAAAGCAGTTATTTTGAATCGCGGCTCACAGCAGCACTGATAATAAAAGTGACAGCATTAAAAATACAACAACAAAAACAAAAATGTGAAATGTTTGCAGGGCATTAATGTGACGTAAACACCTCGAGCGTATAAAGTTGCTGCGCATGTAAAACATATTTGCGCCAGCGCACACTGGTCGATACATTTTTGCTCTATTCCATTCGTAGGGGCTACGAAAAGCGAGAGAAGTGAGGCAATAGAAATACGCGGAATGTGCAGAGAAAATAGCTTAAAAATTATCTCCTATAATAAATTAAATTGCAATATAAAATCGTGTTTAATCCCGACCACTGTGCGCTGTTGTGGCAGGCTTTTGTGTGCGGCAAAGGCTCTTGACACTGCAAAGCGCCGCAGAGGCGATGATAATACTTTCTGGGTATGTGCTTAGTCAACTCAATTTGAATTTTTAGAGTTTTGTGAAATTTTTTTCTTTTTTTTTTGCACATTGCGACTATTTTTTTATGCCAAACAAGAAAAAGCATTAACTTCAGCTGTACCGAAGCTAATATATCCTTCACAAGTGCATTTATTTTAGTAACTATGTATGTGTTTAAGTAAATCTTAAGTCGCAACCGGGCAGTGGTTTTCATCCAAAGGAAAACATTTTATTAGTTTTCTGGATATATCTCGTTAACTGAAGTCTTCAATGTAAGCATTTGACTCAGATCATTCAGTTTTTATGGAAACTATATGCTATAGAAATCCGATGTAAACAATTTCTTCTGAGATTATATTATTACCTTAAGCAGTAATCTATGTTAAATTTCCCCCGTCAAATGCGAAAGTTTTCCAAACAAGCCCTTGATTATGAACGTTCGGTTTGTATGGCATCTACATATATGCTATAGTGAGCCGATCTGAAAAATTTCTTCGGAGATTACATTACTTCTAGGAGAAATAAACTCATACCAAATTTTGTGAAGATATATCGTGAAATGAGGAAGTTTTCCATGCAAACATTTGTTTCCGATCATTCAGTTTGTATGGCAGCTATATGCTAGAGATTACATTTTTGGCTTAGAAATAATCTATATCAAATTTCGTGAATATAAATTGTCAAATGCAAAAGTTTTCTATGCCAGCACTAGATTCCGCTCGTTCAGTTTGTATAGCAGCTATATGCTATAATAAGCCGATCTGAACACTTTCTGCGTATATTACCTTACTATCTTAGAAAATAACCTGTGCCAACTTTTATGAAGATTCATTGAGAAATGTGAAAGTTTTCAATACAGGAACCTCGTTCAGTTTGTATGGCAGCTATATGTTATAATGGTCCGATATCGGTAGTTCCGACAAATGAGCAGCTTCTTGAAGATAAAATGACGTTTGCAAAATTTCAAACGATATCTTAAAACCTGAGGGGCTACATAGTTCGTATTTACAGACAGACGGACAAACAGAGAGACGGACATGACTAAATCTACTCAGCTCAGCATACTGATCATTTAAATATCTACTTTATAAGGTCACCTACGGTTCCTTCTGCTGTTACAAACTTCGTGGCAAACTTAATATACCCTGTTCAGGGTATAACTAAGCGAGTGAACGGCGAGTGAACTAAGCTCGACATAAACTAATAGCGCCAAATCCAACAAACCGAAATGGAATTAAAATAAAACTAAGTAAATTTATTTCAGTCGCACCTACACCTACACTACAACTATAACAACAAGAACAACTATTATTATTGCAGCCGTCGGTGCTTTGTTTGTTTCCGCGTGCAGTTTGGTACTGATTCCACGACATTGAAATGTCACCTAAAATTTACCTCAAAACAATGCACAAATTCTACTCTAGAGCCCTTTCACAATAAAATCACCTCAAATCTGTGTGACCCTGTCTACTATACGGAATAGAAAACACAGTAGAAAGGCATCACGATAGGCAGGATCTCTTATTGTTGTCACTGTAATGACCGTTGTTCTGTGAGACCTTACAGTTTAAATCTACTTTACATATATTTCGTTGGCAATGTTGAATTGTAGAGGAAAACTGATCTGTTGCTTAGACAAACTTTGACAGAGAATAGCAGGGGGACAGTAAAGCGTGTGTAGTCTATAGACCCTAAATTACGGCAATCGTATTTCCCTATTTATTTGACCGCAGCTAGCATGGTTCTCTTAAGATTTCGAAGTAAAGAATACTAACACAGAACAAAGTGATGCTACTATCTAATTTAAGAAAATAAATTTAAGGGGAATTTATGTCAATTTATCATTTTCTAGAAGATCTTTTTTTGTATGAGAATTGAGATTGCTTTTACTTAAAATCAGGCAAGAACCTATCGAACAGCTCAGTATTATATTCGTTGTTAATTTGGCCCTGAATCTAAGTCCGGATTGCAGAATTTTTCAGGTGTTCAAACTCCCTGTAACAGAAGAAAGAATTTTAACATTCTCAATAGAACGGCTCATTAGAGGAAAAATGGCCAGGTTGCATGCGAGGAGCAACAATCGCAATTAGCTGCATTAAAAAGCCTAATATTTATATTACAAAGAAGCTTCGACAAATTTTCTCTCTTTCAGGAAGTTCCAATAATTTTTGCAAAGATCTTGGGTTCAAAGCTAAGAAGAATTTTTTTAGATCCAAGTTTTATTGCCAGTAATAATATGTTTCGTGACATCTGGTTATCGGAAGGCATGGTTTCACAGACGTTAACACGACGCGTTTTTTCGAAAAAATTTAGTGATTTTGAAACCAATCGTGCTTTCACGTTTCTTAAGCCTAAAGGATCACTCAATGTGGTTTTGACTGATCCTATATTTCAACGATGCCAGTAAAATCTATGACTGTTAAGGCTCGTTTATAATTCCAATTCCTTTTTTGTATTGATTTGTTGATCATCATTTGATGTTGACAGCCGTCCTGGACGTGGTTCGTCGTCAACTTCTTCTCGACTTTGAATAATTTTTAACAATCAAAAGCATTTTCTAGCGACAAACAATAGTCACCGATGGTCTTTTCCAACATTCTGAACGTTTCGGCAGCAGAAATGTAATTCCGCGCAAAAAATGTAGTGGAACTTCTTTGTTTAATAATTTCACTCATCATAAAATTCACGCAATCCATTTTATGTACTTCAGAAAGACAAGCGTATGCTAAACACTAATTATTTATGTCACTGACAGTCAGACAAACCTAGAAAATAGTTATTTCGAAGAATGGGGTTACGCGCTAAATTTAAATTTAAAAATCTTACTCGTTTTTGCGCAAATTTTTTGATTTTAACCATTAAGCAGGTAAATCTTAAACTTGTAAAAAGTGATATTCCAATACAATAATTTTTCTTAAAACAGTTTTAATGTTTTTTATACTCTCGCAACAATGTTGCTAACGAGAGTATTATAGTTTTGTTCACATAACGGTTGTTTGTAAGTCCTAAAACTAAAAGAGTCAGATATAGGGTTATATATACCAAAGTGATCAGGGCGACGAGTAGAGTCGAAATCCGGATGTCTGTCTGTCCGTCTGTCTGTCCGTCCGTCTGTCCGTCCGTCCGTGCAAGCTGTAACTTGAGTAAAAATTGAGATATCATGATGAAACTCGGTACACGTATTCCTTGGCTCCATAGGAAGGTTAAGTTCGAAGATGGGCAAAATCGGCCAACTGCCACGCCCACAAAATGGCGGAAACCGAAAACCTATAAAGTGTCATAACTAAGCCATAAATAAAGATATTAAAGTGAAATTTGGCACAAAGGATCGCATTAGGGAGGGGCATATTTGGACGCAATTGTTTTGAAAAAGTGGGTGTGGCCCCGCCCCCTACTAAGTTTATTGTACATATCTCGGAAACTACTATAGCTATGTCAACCAAAGTCTACAGAGTAGTTTTCTTCAGGTATTTCCATATACAGTTCAAAAATGGAAGAAATCGGACAATAACCACGCCCACCTCCCATACAAAGGTTATGTTGAAAATCACTAAAAGTGCGTTAACCGACTAACAAAAAACGTCAGAAACACTAAATTTTACGGAAGAAGTGGCAGAAGGAAGCTGCACTCAGGCTTTTTTTAAAAATTGAAAATGGGCGTGGCGATTTCAATGAAATTCGGTATATAATATTTTCTTAACACCCTGATGACATGTACGAAATATGGGTGAAATCGGTTCACAACCACGCTTTCTTCCAATATAAAGCTATTTTGAATTCCATCTGATGCCTTCTCTGTATAATACGAGCATAAACATTAGGAACCAATGATGATAGCGGAATAAAACTTTACAAAAATACGGTATTTGAAAAATATGTAAATGACGTATTATGAAATCTCGATTATCATTTTACCATGCGAGAGTATAAAATGTTCGGTGACACCCGAACTTAGCCCTTCCTTACTTGTTTACTTTTTGTTTTGTTTGCTGAATTATTGAGTTGGCCAGGGTTGGTTGGTTGTTGCCTTGAGTCTCCTATGAGGGCAAAAACTGCAGCGAAACCTGCTAACAGTACATTTGAGTATCATTTACGCCAGTGCTTCTAAGCACACACTAAGCATCGGCTAACACAAATCCCAACCCCGCAATGATAAACCAAACAAAATACAAGATAAATCTATTAATGCGGGTGGCTTGTATCCTCCTCCTGTTCCCACATAATTTGCAAAACACAATAGCAAAATTTTGGAACACGCCCGTCCATCTGCTCCACAATTTATAAATGGAAATATGTTGTAAAGCTTGGCAACCAATAAATTAAAATTGCTCATTATGAGCTGGGTTAAAAGTGAAATGGGCACGGGGAATATTAAATTTTTCGAGTGTAGGTGCCTTTTTCAGGTCTGCTTTTACTTTCTGCTCTTAAGCATACTTTTCAGTTTTTGTGGATTGCTGTCACTTTAGTTGCTTATATTTTTCTCGTCTGCTATTTATGCGAATGTAAACACAAATTAACAATGAAAAATTTTAGAAATAAGCACACTTTTGCAGACGTTAAGCTCATTGAAGAAAGTAATGTTGTTTGGAGTTTTTTAAAGTCGTTAGAAATTACTTTAAGGAAAATCTCTCTGGTGTACTTTAATCAAAACGAAAATTAACAAGAAAGGGCTAAATTAAAACCATATAACCAGAGAATTGAAAATCAATATATGAAATATATGGTGCTAACAGCATGCTGTGGCATATATTTATTTTTATTAAAAAAACTAAATCATTATTATATTCATATTACATAATTTCTTTCGCAGGGTTAAGCAGTTACTTTGCGTTTACTTTTGACATTAGTCAAGTTTCTTCTCGAACTATCTGGATTTGCAAAAATGCAGACGGGGTAGGTTTTAATAAATAAAGTTTAATGACACACCCACCGAAATTGTATTTCGAAGCCTCATTTAAAAAGATAGTGTTCGTAATTTGATGTAGAGTTAAATTTTTTCTTTCTATCAAGTTGCTGAAATATGTATAACTATAAACCGGTTCTGCAGAGAAATGCTAACTAAATTAATTTAAGCAAAAATGGTAGTATGTACTATTATATGACGGGTGTTCATAGTAGAGGTGCTTTCTTGACAGATAACGCGTGATTCGTGTCAAGCTATCATGTTATTTTTGTTCAGTATCTGTTTGGCATTTCATCATGGAAAGACTTACGTATAAGCAACGTTTACAAATTGTTTAACTTCATTACGAAAATTTACGTTCTGTAACGAATGTGTTTTGCGCTAATTGGCCTATTGAGCGTACTATTCGCAACACCATCATCCATCTCGATACCCAGCATTCATTATTGGATAATCTTTAACCGTAGCTGAGAGTGTACACGAAGACCGTAGGCAACCGATTCGAAGCCATTTGCGGCTACTTGGACTGTCGTATGGAACGATTTGGCGCATTTTACATCGAGATTTTAATTAGAAGTGTACAAAATACAGCTTATGCAGAAACTAAAGCAGCTCGATCATCCCAAGCGACATCGCTTTTGTCTATGGGGTCTTGAAAAGTTCTAAGAAGATCCGACGTTTTCGATGATCGAACGAGTCATCGAAAATTGGACTAAATGGACGGTACATCTGAGACGTAGCCGCGGCCACCATTTCAAAGAGATAATCTAAAAAAAATAAATGCCAAATAATATTCATCCGAATGATAATAAACATCCCCCATTTTCTTTAAAAAAGTAGGGAACCTCGAATTGGATAACCCTATATACATATATAAAAGGGTTGGTTTTGAAATATAATTTTAATAAATTCTTTTCATTTGGTAAAAAATAAATTACTTTTCCATGTAAAAACATACAAATAATATTATACATTAGATATTTATTCGAGAGCACTTTCTTTACAAAGCTATAATATTAGGAATATATTTTTTCGAGGCACATTATAAGGAAATAATAACTTCAAATAGCTTGATGTACGTGATTATGAACAGAATAAATTCCCATTTTAAGTAAATTATCTTAGAAATGTAAAAGATTTTAATATTTCTAGAGTAGTGAAGAAGAACTTAAAAATGTTATCAACCAAATTTTTTTCGACAGGCTTAAAAAATTTACTGTTTTTTTGGATTGCAGTGAAAAAACTGTATACCTAAATGACTTCAAAAATAATATATTTTTACGAACATCCGTAGTCGAATATATGTACGTACATCATTTCTTTGCACTTCAAATATACATTGCTAAACATATTGCAATTATTTTACCATTTTTGGGAAAAATAACCCCTGGTGAGTCATAATCTGATGCGCAAACGATGAAAAATTCTACGTGTAACGTACTTCAAGCTGTCCTAAAGGAAAATTATTCCAGGTACGACCAGACTTGCTTAGAAATATAGATATTATCACGGAGAGAAAGTTTCGAAGCATCAAAATAACTAATGAGTTCTCTATGATATCTGTTTAGGAGAGTTTAAGAATACCAATTAAGCACAAAAGCTTCATAAAATGACAATTATGCTATATTTTATTTGTTCCAATTTAAATATAGCATCAACAGATGTAGTCCTTCCTATCGAGACTATATTAAGTATGTCCTAAAGTATGATAAATTCATACACATATTTCGTCTGGTGTCTTTAGGGAACTAAGTTTAAAATATACTCAATTACATATACAATTTTAAATACAATAAGCCCTTAAGTGCTAACAACATTTTTAATGTGTCTAAAAGTGTGCCAACGTCACGTTAATTTCCCACTTTTCTTTATATACGAGTGCATGCATAGTTTCTCTTGTTCACATACTTCCTGGCACTCGACTTTATTATACTTTGCTTACAACTCATTGCAGGCAGCGGCGCAGCGGACCTCACCAAATATCAGTGCAATATAATGGTGGACATCTTCGATGGTGTCAGTTCGCCGGATGTAAAAAGCCTAAATGTAGGCCGGCCGTTAACCTGCTGGTACCGCTTCCGTACGCTGAAAGGTGCAGCGCGGGACATTTTATTACGGTCGGATTTTAAAAAAATTTAAAGTTGGCACACTGCTCAATGCAACACATTGCAAGGGCGGCTATTTACAGGTGAGTATGGCGTAAGAAGACTGGAAAACTGAACAACACATGTATAGTATAAAGAGTAATGGGAAGCGTAAGAGCGGTCCTTTGATACGCTCACGAGCACTCAACGCAATTTATGGCATACTTCTGCGTGGCGAGCCAATATTAAAAGTGCCGTTAGCAAATACTTTCGCTCAAGTAAACAGATTGTTTGTATGGTTTTGATATATATTTTTGCAAATATAATAAGAACAGCAAAAACCTGTATTTTTTGCTCTAATATTTTTTTTGTATTTGCGCTATCTGAAAGCTTGCAGTAGTTCAAATGGTTCATATGCATGCGCCACCCTTTGAACATAACTACCCCCTCTCGAAAAAATCTGAATCATGGACGCGGGTAAGCGCATTGGACGCTACGTCCGTTTGGAAAAAATACAGCAACAGCAAAACCAGCAAACCCATTCTTTAATGTCCTTCAAGACAGAGTCAGATGACCGTTCTTTATTGAATTCAAAATGCGACTGCCCGCTTACATGTTAAAATGAACTTATTCAAAGTAAAAATGAATGAATGAATATATACAGTAGAACAAATAAAAATGAATGTGTATTGTAATAAATTGTAGAGATGCCAATCGTGACAAATATGGTGATGACAGCTCGGCCTCTCCTGACATTAACTCGTCTCGAGTTATTCGTCATTAATAGCATCTTCAGGATCACCATCATTGTCTATTTCGGGAAATAAGGCACACCACGGTTTCATCTTATCGGATGTTGCAATTTGACTGTAGTGACGTTTTGTTCGCTGCATGCCTTCGATATCTTCAACGACGTAACGATCGAACCTCAATACTTTCTTAACCACGTAGGGACCTTTATATTTCGGGTGTAACTTCTTCGACTCGCCCGTGTTTGGAGGAGGAGCTTCGACCAGCACCAGCGCTCCCTTTTCGTACCGTACTGGTTTGGTGTGACGTGCATCAAATTTGGCCTTCCACTTAACTCGTGCCAATTTGATGTTTCGTATAGCTTCACTTCGTCGACCATTCATTTGCAGATGTTCTTCTTCGTTCTGGATCGCTGCTAACATCAAGTTACCACTTAAGTCGCGTAGAAGAAAGTCGTATACCAAATCAATCGGCGCAAACTTTGTTGTCGCGTTCACCTTAGTATTTAAGGACCTTTGCAGCATACGAACATGTGTATCCCAATCTTTCGCCTCACTGATCGATGCTCCCAAAAATGCCAATACTGCTTGATTAACCCTTTCTGCCAAACCATTCGAACGTGGCGTACGCACAGCTACCTTCATATGTTGTATCTTGTTTGCCTCGCAATAGTTACCAAATTCTGCTGACGTAAATGCGGTACCTCTATCTGTTACAATTCGTTGCGGTAAGCCAAAGAAAAGAGTCAGATCATTCAACGCATCTACGACCGGTTTGGTTTTCGTAGATCTAGTTGGGACAACTACCGAATACCTGGTGAGTGCGTCCACGATGACCAGAACTCATAACCACGTCGACTTTTCGCAAAAGTCCCAAGATGATCCAAGTGTAAAGTGCGAAACGGTAATTTTGGAACCTCCATGCCATAGAGCTCGCATTCCTTGCGAATCGGTTCGCGACTATAACAGCACTCAATACACGACTTGATAAAGCCTTTTGTAAAGTTCCTCATGCGCGGAAACCAAAAATTATGCATGATGCTTTTTAAAGTACCGTCGACACCGGGATGACCCACATTGTCATGGCAGAGTTTAAGTATCCGCCATCGCATGCCTTTTGGAACAACTAACAAATTACTCCCATTCTTACTTAAGTGGAACAACCGATAATTCTTCAAACAGAAACTTTTTCTTATGTCACTGCTTTGATTGCCAGCGTCTTTATCCTCGATTAAGCGTATAATTTCATTCAGCTTGCTATCTTGCCTTTGTATGGTGCAAACCCAATCGTCAACTGTCAGCGTCAAAATCTTACTGTATACGTCTTCTATCTGTTCGTCCCCTCTTATTGGTGCACGACTTAGAGCATCAACGTGACTCATCGTTGACCGGGCCCGATGTATTATGTCATAGTCGTATTTCAACAAACGTAGTAGCCAACGTGCTACTTTCGGAATCATAGGTTTTGACATCTTTGCAGTCGTCATCGCCTGACAATCTGTTACGATGGTAAAACGTTTACCGAGCAAAAAACATTCTGAAGCGTTCACATGCCTCAACCACAGCGAGCACTTCCAGCTCATATGCATGCCAATTATTTTCCTGTTGCGAACATGCCCTACTGTAATATGCAATTGGCTTCAATCCACTCTCATCTCGTTGCATAAGAATAGCGGATGTACCTATACTTGATGTCATAAATTGTCAAAATTGGGGCTTTACTTATCAACTCGATTAAACGCTGGAATGACTCTTTACATGTCGAGTCCCAAACGAAATCTGCGTCCTCCTTCGTAAGCTGGGTGAGAGGCTTAGCGATCAATGCATATTCGGGAACAAACTTCCGGAAAAACCCTGTCAACCCTAAAAACCTTCTAACTTCTACCAGATTTTGCGGCGTTGGAAAGTGTTCAATCGCCGATGTTTTTACAATACCCGGTCTAATACCATTTTCATCTAACTGGTGCCCTAGAAAAGTAACCTCGCTTTTCATGAATGAACACTTTGATAATCTTAGCGTTAACCCTTCCTTCTGAACGATTTTTAAAAACTCTTCTAAGTAAAATAAATTTTCTTACTACGATTTCCTCAACAACACGCTGTTTAGGAATTGTAATACTATATGGTTTCTTATAAATTGGTTATGACGTTAATTTGATATTCATTCTGAATTGCCTTGATATACGTAGTTCAGGTAACTTTTCACCGAAACAATTCGCATAAACATTCACCATTTCAATTAACTTTCGCTCCATCCCTACCCTTAACTCAGCACCTATATCTAAGACATCCCTTTTAATTTGCATGATTGTGCACATGCCTTCTTCAATCACTACTGTGCCTTTGGATAGGACATCAATACCAACAATTGCTTCGAAAGTCATCACTGAGTCGTCTATTACCCACAATTCAACAGATCGTGTAGCTTTATTCATTCTAATATGGGCTAACATTTTTCCGTGGGAGGTAATCTGACTACCTCCAAAACCAATTAATCTTTCATCGCATTCAGTGATACTCAAACCACACTTTGTTGCTATTGATTTCCTAAGCAGTGATCTGCTACTGCCTGAGTCAATTAGTGCCTTACACCGTACATTTTCGTTGCCAAAGATTTCAATGTCCATGCACAACTCTTTGCACTGATTTCTTTCTATTTCTACTTTATTCACTGACATATCGTTTTCTTAAACTTCTACTCTTTTAGCACTTTCTGCACTTTCACTATCTTTTATTCGATGCACTCGCTCATTTCCGAGGCTTCACACAATTCCTTGCAATATGCCCTCTTTCCTGGCAATTAAAACATATTGGGCCATTTGCACTCTTGCTTACCCTACTTGCCACTTCTGGCGTTTGCTGTTGTTTGTAGTGAAATTTATTTAGCCTAAATTTATTCTCCCCGCTCGGTGGTATACTCAACAGCGATTGTAATAAATCAGAGCACTTAGTAAACTTCATTGCACTTAAAACCGTACTCAAATTACCAACCATTAATCCATTAATAATATATCGTAATATAGACATATCGTCAATATTATCTCGTCGTCCTATTGCTAGCATTTTATAATAAAATTCATCAATTCTCTCACCCTTACCCCTTTTTGAATTCATCATTCTTATATGTGTGTCAGCAGAATTTCTCACGCACGGAAAATCTGCCAAAAAAGAAACTACAAAATCACTTCACTCACGATAAACTGGTTGTGCATCAGCCCATCGCTTAGAGCCCAATTACACGAGGCAACTTTTGTTGCGGCAACTCTTGGTTTATCGGCGAGGGGGCGACGAGGAGAGGGGAATCGCGCCGAGTTTCCAGTGTTCAGCAACTCGCTTTGTGTTCTTATTCGTAACAGTTCGCTGCGACTTTTTCGGCATTCGTGTTCTTTCTTTCGTAGTACATAGTTGCATTTGCGTATCTTTTTTTGAAATTAATATTTTGAATATATTTAAAAAATTTAATTTCATCTTTTGATAATTAATTTGCAAATAAGTATGTATACAAATATACATAATATAATATAAATATTTTAGAAAATGGAGTGTGATGAAAAAATCGAATTAATTAAAGATATTGTGAAATGTATGGAGGAAGCCATACAAATTGATATGTGATAGAGTGGCCCAAATACCTATAAGGAAAAAGAAACGACAATGGGTTAAAGTAAAGTGAAAGAGAATGAGAAAAAAACTCGAGCAGAGTTGCGCAACACAAGTTGCTCGTGTGAAGGTAATGGGCGACAGCAAAAGAGAATCGCCCGAGAATTAGCAACTAAAGTTGCCTCATGTAATCGCGAACTTAGCCACTCCCCGCAGCCTACTGAGAACAGCGAATATGACGAAAGTGTCTTCCTAATGATATGCTGCTCTCAATTGCTCAACTGTCTCTATAAATTGTTTCGACGTGTACGTTTTGTCAATGGGGTTGAACTCAGGCAGAATCGTTACTATTTCGTTTGGTGTATAACAGTGGTCGGCATTTCTTAGCAAAATTGTGCAAACTAACTTCACACGTACACTAATCGGCATAATTATTTTGACGAACAACAAATGGTTTAAGTTTTTATGTAACTTTGCAATGGTTTAATATAACTCAATGATTTTTTTTTTTGTATTACATAGTGCTAATACAAACTTAAAAATAATGAATTCAACATTTTGTCATATGAACTTTAAAAAATATAAGCTAAAGTAGTTTTCATGTTGTGGCATAAGTATTTTGACAAGTACCTTTTTATGTGAATAACAAAGTTTAAACTTAAAAAAACTAAAGGCAAAAAAAGGAATTTAATAAAATATATAATTTCATTTAGTTTCAATAACTCTTTCCAGGCGTCCCGGTACTGAATCGAAAAAATTTTTGATGATCTCTGGAGATATCTGTTCCCAAAGGGAACTGACCTCAGAAATTGTCTCCTCTCTGGTTTTATTCAGCGATACTTTTTTTTTACGTTTCATAAGAGACCAAATGTTTTCAATTATATTTAAATCTGAACTTTGAGGTGGCCAGTCCAAAGTGGTAACACCATCATCCTTCAAAAATGGTGTAATCATCTTGGCTTTGTGGCATGGGGCGTTATCCTGTTGCAGAATGAAGGATTGACCAAAAAGCCTGTCTCCAGAAGTAAATGTTTATCTTCTAGAACCCGTAAATATTGGCCTTGGTTCATCGAGCCAGTGAGAGGAACGAAGTCACCCAGTCCATTATACGCTACACATCCACAGAACATCACAGAGCCTCCACCATGGCTTGCTTTTTGGCAAACGGGCCGCCTTTTCTGCCTTTGTTCCATTGGTAATCTTACAAAAAATTACCTTTTTGATGAATTATACTCAAAAGAGCTTTTATCTGTCCGTAGAACGCTCCTCCAGAACTCCTTTGGCTTATGGACATATTCCTTTGCGAAAGCCAGTCTTTTGAGCTTATTTGCTTTTGTTATATATGGTACTTCCTTGACTTTTAAGTCTTAAAATCACATTCTTTTAATCGTCGACGGGTTGTGCGCTCGCTAATTGGTGTTTAGGCTGTCAAATTAAATTGATCTGCTGCGGATTGGGGCTTTAGAAAAACATTTTTTTTAAATTCCCGTACAAGGACTCGGTCTTTACTGAGATCTGTTTTGCGCTTAGCACCTGATCTTCTTAAATTACGCATGTCATTATGCTTTTTAAACTTTTCAATTTGGTAGTGCACAGTTTGACGCGACACTTTAAACTCATTGGCAATGTCTTTGACTGCTATACCAGCGTTAAACTTTGCTACCATTAAGGATCTGGTAACCAAACTTAGCTCAGCCGTTTTACCCATGTTATTTAATAATTTTTAATAGCTTTCTATTTTAATAACAACGTTCAATATTGCTCAAAGTTAAACACAGAAGTTCTTTAATTCTCGCGTGCTAAAAGTGTGAAAATATTTCCATAAAGATGCTGTCAAAATACTTGTGCCACGCAAAAAGCCGATGTCTGCATGCATTCTTATCAGCAGAAAGAGAATGCAAAAGGTAAACGAAATAAAATTTGGCATGCACATAGCTAAAAATAGATTCTTTGTTTTGCGCCTCATTTTCGCACCGTTATTTGACGATTTCAAGCAATGTTAAGTTCAATAGTCAATAAGAGTTTCGTCAAAATAATTGTGCCGACTAGTGTACGCTTAGGCTCTATCGTTCAGTCGTTGTCGAGCCAGCAACAAATTAACATCACGTAGACTATACCGCAAAACCAAATATGCCCTGCAAGAAATATTTTACGATTCTATGTAAATGCCTTTGGTGCCATGCAATGCCTTTTATGTTCCAAGTTTTTTAATATAATAGGGAATATATCCTTAAAAGACACTTTGTTAATTTTCATTATACTATTAATTATTTAGATTAGATGCGTAATTTTAAGTCCAATTTCTCACAGGGCTACTTTTTTTTCGTGCTCACCAACACAGTGACAGATCCTCTCATGCCGACCACTGGTGTATTACCTCTGCCTCTTGTTGCTTGTGCTCTCTCTCCCGCTCTCGTGCATGTTTCATCGAACCAAGGCGCTGATCGTTCTCTATGTTCTGTATGCGTTTCTGTTTGTGGCGTTGTTAGCAAGTGCGGATTTGACGCATTAATTTCTTGAGTTGCAATTTCTGGTAACGGTTGTTGTATGATGAACGATTGATTAGGATGCCACGACGTAGGTGCTTGCTGCGTACTTGGCTGCGTTGTCTCGCGTGACCGCTCATACATATGCAGATATGCGTGCGACTGTGCTAATACATACGGCTGCGAAGATAAATTGCGTTCTACTTGCGACGCAAATGATACTGACGACGTTGCTATCGGCGCTCGCGTAACTGGGTGCACTGTTACCCGAATGTCCGGAACTGTTGAACGTAGTGTATGCAGTTGTGCAGTTAGCATTTCCACTGCGCCACATAACGCACTAACCTGCACCTCCAACTGCGTCCTTACTCGATCGTTGTTCAACGATGGCTCACCATTCTCCTGCTGATTTTCACCACTTCCCTGCGATAATTCTGCGCCACATGATTCACTTGACTCCATAACCTGCTTTAGCAAATCTGTATTTACGTCTTGGAGTCGGCTTATTAGTTCGGCTTTTGTCCCACTGGTCTTTAAATTCAATTTTTTTTAAGCTTCTTTTAGTTGCACTACCGTTGAATTATTTAAGTCCATCTCACTTCTGAAGTCTGTCTTTCAAGACAGAGTCAGATGACCGTTCTTTATTGAATTCAAAATGCGACTGCCCGCTTACATGCTAAAATGAACTTATTCAAAGTAAAAATGAACGAATGAATATATACAGAATATATACAGTAGAACAAATAAAATTGAATGTGTATTGTAATAAATTGTAGAGATGCCAATCGTGACAAATATGGTGATGACAGTAATTTATATGTAAGTACTCAGCTCTGTGGGAGCGACCAGCAGTGAAAAGAACTTGAAGCGCACATGGATGATGCATTACCATTCTTACTCTGAAGGCGCCTGTTGGTAGGCTAAAGTTTTTTCAATTTTTGTAACTTTACTGTGTCACTATGTGGAATTTTTTTTGCTTTTCTTTTATTTCTTTTTATTAGGGACCGGCTACTTAAATTATCACATATGTGACTACTGGCGCAATAACAGAGTGGTGAAAAAAATTCTTAAAAATAGGTGCGTATGCAAGTCTACTATTTTGTTTATGCCATTAGCTCAATCTAGAGCGCCTTCAAGTATGCACATCAAAAATAACTACAACAACAGCAGCCAGTAAAAGCAATACTGAAATGTTTACCACAACATGCACTCAATAGCAAAGGCAGTGCAATAAAAAGTGGAATTAAATTAAATTGCTGAATTAAGAAAGATAAAGATAAAATTGTATACCAAGCATATAATTAAGATTTAAAAAATAAATTGTTTTAGATTTAACATTTTTTGGCATTTGGCTACTATTTTAAACCGGACTTCACACAGAGCCATCATCGTCAATACTCTAGAACACTAATCGATAATCTTACACATTAAAATACAAACAATAAAATGTTTAATTTTTTATCTCAAATAATTTGTTGATCGCGATGAATTTAGTAAGAAAAATTTAAAATCTAATTTGTTCTCCAAAACTATTTAAGAAAAAATTCAAACCTTGTCTACAGTTTAGATGAAATATAAACTAGTTTGCATCATTTTGACGACTACGGTTCTCTGCTCTTATACTGACACATTACAAAGCTGGTGTGTGTATTTTTAGTACTTTCTGCTTTCACAATTCGGGATGTTGTTGGAATCCAAATTCTCGACCAATCTATTGTCATTAAATGAATGGAAACCAAATCCCAAATATTTTACTACTATTGACACAACCCTTGGTCTGACACAACTTAGTCGCTGTTTTTTCACGTAGACCGTTTTGGGGATAGTAGAACCGTGGTCTCGTTTAAAAAGGACGAAAAAGCTTTATCTCGCAGAACTACAACAATAACTAGTGCACTGTCAACTATTTTCTGAAGCGAGTATTAAACAATTAACCAAGAGAAATAAAGTCAGAATTGCCTATGTCACAAAAAGTTGGCACTCTTCAGTTTGTTTGCTGAGGGTATATCAAATATTCTCAAACGGCTACCCGTACACTTATTTTAAGAAAGGCAAGATGTTATAAGCTGGCTAAGTCCACAAGAGTATGTAAGTGTTATATACAATGTCTCAATGACCCATTAAATCTTTCTTACAATATAAAAAACGAAGCTTTTGAAAAATGTACTAAAAGTGTCGCGAAGATTCTTGGCATCCATTACTTCTTGCAAATAAGATTTTGTGATCTTGTGCTAGTTCCAATTTATCACATGTTAAATCCTAACTGTAATGTAATGTATCTGAATGTTTATAGATACATATATGTTATAGAATAGATATACCAGATATGCAAAAAATTGAAATTTCTTTTTCCGTTGAAAATTTGCCTCTGTGTTACGGATAGCTAAATTTCAATCAATAATTCCACTTGAAGTGGTTAATTGGTTAAGTTCATTTGAGTTAATTATATTGATTTTGACACAAATATCTTGTAACCGAGACAAAATGTGGTAATGAAACCCGAACTTAGTCTTTCCTTGCTTCTGAAATTTTCCTCCTTGATAAATCTTGTTTTACAAGAAATATTGCAGCTGTGGAATTAACTTAAAGCTATTCGAAAGAAAATGTGTTTCGCGATTTTATTAATGGTCTTCAGTTAAGCCTTAACATTGTATTAATATAGTCTGTAACGATTTTGTCTCTGGTTTTATCCCGTGGAAAACAGTTTGTTCTGAAAATACAAAATAATGAAAAAGTTCAAGTCCAACGGCATCATTCTCACAGTTGGCCAAATGGTCAATGATTCAGAAATTATTTAATGAATTTTATTAAAAATCAGCAATAAGTTACATTTAAATATTTAATTGAATTTAACACCTGCACAATGATTAAGCAAGTACGCATACGCGCACATAGTTTCATATTGTTATATATATGGTACGTTTAAGAGTAAATACATATATA
The DNA here is from genome assembly GCF_016617805.1 of Bactrocera tryoni. Taxonomy (NCBI): domain Eukaryota; kingdom Metazoa; phylum Arthropoda; class Insecta; order Diptera; family Tephritidae; genus Bactrocera; species Bactrocera tryoni. The sequence continues at coordinate 51,537,425 of NC_052501.1, forward strand.
ACTTATGCAAATTGTTAACGTGTGAACAATGAATAACATAAGTGGCCTTTATTTAAATTTTTACTTGTGTTTTTATAATGCTCGCTCTCGTATACATCTGCGTGTTTATAAGTACATATGTGGTACATTAAAATTGTTAAATAAAAAATGTTAGGCAATTATAGTACCATCATATTCAAGTATTTATAACAATATGTCACATATAGTAGACACCCGTGCAAAAGCAGTTTCTATAAACAAAACTTCAATATACATTAAAATGTGCCAAAACGCTACATTTTGTATAATAAACATTATCGAAATTATTAAACGCCTAGTGAATATTTAAATATTTCAGATGATTAGGAAAAATGTAGCCTATCCGAAGGCATTGGGATTTAAGGGATCAGCTGAGACACTTAAAGTCCCATGCGATGTCTGAATTATTAACACTTTGTAATGGGGTTTCGTCCATAGCTGAGGTATGCTCAGTCGCTCCAGGGTCAGCCTTGGGACCCACGAACCCTTAGCAAAAAGAAGTGTTTACTCTCGTAACGATGTATCCACACCCCCTTCTGTGGACAGCCAGACCAGCGTGATGTATACGGCGGTGATGAAAACGAGTGAAATTAACGTTCCCGGCGTTGACGCTTGTCACGGCGGTGATGAAAACGCGGTGATGAAAACGGGCGGTGATGAAAACGGGTGAAACTAGCGTGCCAGGCGTTGACGCACGGTGATGTATACGGCGGTGATGAAAACGGGTGAAACTAGCGTGCCAGGCGTTGACGCACGGTGATGTATACGGCGGGGATGAAAGCGGGTGAAACTAGCGTGCTAGGCGTTGACGCACGGTGATGTATGCGGCAGTGATGAAAACGGGTGAAACTAGCGTGCCAGGCGTTGACACACGGTGATGTATACGGCGGTGATGAAAACGGGTGAAATTAGCGTGCCAGGCGTTGACGCACGGTGATGTATACGGCGGGGATGAAAGCGGGTGAAACTAGCGTGCCAGGCGTTGACGCACGGTGATGTATACGGCAATGATGGAAACGGGTGAAACTAGCGTGCCAGGCGTTGACGCACGGTGATGTATGCGGCAGTGATGAAAACGGGTGAAACTAGCGTGCCAGGCGTTGACGCACGGTGATGTATACGGCGGTGATGAAAACGGGTGAAACTAGCGTGCCAGGCGTTGACGCACGGTGATGTATACGGCGGTGATGGTCCTTCGGTTTCGCGCTGAAGGAGAAATATAATTAGAGCGTCTGTATACGATGAACTCCGGTTCGCAACTGTCTTCGTTGACTTCTCGCTAGCAACTCTCCTAGCACTGTACTTTCATGAGAGTCGCTTGTTAGTCGCGTTATTTTCTGGTAACGGTGCACTACGGTGTGCAAGCAGCGGTACTGACGCTGTTCGAGGCAGCGCAACGGTGCACTAGCGTGCAGGCAGCGGTAGTGACGCTGTTCGAGGCAGCGCAGCTGTGCTGTCGCTGTATCACAACGCAACTACGGTCGATATCACACGAGAACTAACAAAACGGCAGAGTCATTGCGAGCACTGGTGTTACACCGATTTGGCGTAATACCTTTTCAACACAACGCCTGCGAAAACTGCCTAATTCTACGGTATAAGGCAGTCATTGCGAGCACTGGCATCACACCGAAGCGTGATGCCTTTTCAACGCGGCAAAAGCGGGGTGTGAAGCCATCAAAAGTGAATAACCTCTGCCAGCTGTTTCTTCGCATACTTTACCGCTACCTTCGCTGTGCTCCTCACACACCCACCAATGGATATAGTATGTATCACTTACATACGTCACCAAGCACAAAGTTGGTTGGCGGCTATAATCGCTTGCATTATGTTTTTGCTAAACAGCGACCAGTCGCGTGACGCGAACGTCCAATGGTCGTGCATCAGAAATGGGGGTTTTGGTTTGTGTAAAGACCACTCTGTAGCAGACACCATTTGTCAATGATGATCCAACAAGCGGACTGCTGCTGTTATATTGTGCTGCTGGTAGCAGCTCCTGCCACAAATTTTCCCTTTTCATTTTACTATATGAACAAGTTATGATATACATATGTATATGAATATGATGTTGCCCATCAGTGACCCTGTAGGGTGTTTTAAATGACCTGCTGGTTTAATAAAAGACCTTTTTAAGGTAAATGAGCTTATATATTTCCATTGCTTATAGAGGCACACTTCTGAGAGCTTAATTATTAGACATTAAGTAAAGGTAACGGAAGCCGTTGGTGAAAGCGATTATTAGAAATAAATTTTAGCAAAATTTTAGCAAAATTTATTTCTAACACTATTTTAACTCTAAAGTCTCCTATTTGTCTAGGCTATTTATGTAAATATTAGAAATAGCTGAGAAATGCAGATAATATCTGAAAGATTGACAAAATTACAAGAAGGCATAAAAAATAATGATTTTGAACTTTCTAGAATAAAAGTTTCGTAGTTATATTTGTTACCAAACTCTATAAGTCATTCATTATTCCCGTGCAGGGGCATGGACGATGACAACATCTGATGAGTCGACCTTCGAGTTTTCGAGAGAAAGCTTCTGCGAAAGATGTATGGTCTTTTGCGCGTTAGCTATCTACACGATGTGAATTTTTACTGTCACAACCAGCTGTTATATAAATCTGCAACGGCAATGAGGACTGTCTAGACTAGTGAATAAAATAAGGGGCTATAAGCAATTAAGATTTTCAAAAAATCGATTTTTGTACTTTGTTTTCTTAATGGACATATGTTTGTTTAAGAATACACATAGAAAATTGCATCTCGTTCTGGTGAATATACTCGAAACTACACGCAAATTTGAAGTTCAAGGCACATTTTTAATGAGTTTTTCTCAAAATTGGGTTTTTAAAGTCGGTGACGAACATATACGAAAACGTCTAAACCTTCCTAAACATATTTTTCAGTAATTAATAGAAGATAAAGATAAAGATTTTTTTATAAACGAAATTTTGGTCAAAATTCCATTTAGTAGTCACCGAAACGTCTGCTGTGAGTGGAGCTCCCGGAAATCGGCTATAGTTTCTTACCAACTTAATATTTTTACTAAGACTAAGTCTTAAATGCAATAAAAAGAAACCATAATGTGTGCACAATTTTTAGATCAATCAATTTAAAGGTTTTCTCAGAAAAAATCTTCTAAAATTCAGTTTTTTCTGGCCTTCTAACTGCATATAACCTTTCAAAGGTAATCTAGTCACTTGATCGGAGCATGGCATAAGGGTAACAATCAAATTTAAAGGCTTTAAAAGCTCATTAAAATTCTTTTTGAATACGTAATATGTATTTTAAAAAATAATAATTTTTTAATATTCAAATCCATAAAATTTTTCTACGTAACGTAATTAAAAAGTGGAAACACAAGGAATTCACATTTTTTAAAATCTTATAAATTAAGTTCCTACTGAGATGAAATCTTTTTTAGCTTAACTGTTTAAAATCATATTCAAGAAGTAAGAGATAGCCAAAAATTGTAAAGGTTTATAAAACCGCAGCTTGTAGAGCATATTATCAAATCCTTCAACATCTAAAAAAAAGTTAAAGTTTCAAGTCTGGTACTAGACTGTAGCTTCTACATATCTAACTTACGAGGTGCTTTCAAAAGTAAACTGGGCTTTTTGAATTCAGCGCCCCTGGTGGCGTTAGAATCTGCTATTTTTATCGATTGTTCGATGTTTCATCGATCGGTCGATTGGAAGTGAAGTTATTGCATTTTAAGTGTCAGTATGTTCTTGTTATTGGTGCGAAAATGAGCTTCGAATAAATGGTTAATGTTGGCTTTTGTTTTATATTGGTAAAACTTTTACCGAAACATTTCAATTGATGAAACAACATTATGGCGATGATTTCCTATCCCGTAGCAGAGTACACGAGTGGTTTCAACGTTTTCAAAGTGGTCGTGAGGACATAAATGACGATCAACATGTGCGCCAATCAAAATCCGTGATCACCGGAAATTCCATCGAAACCGTGCGTGAATTCATCAAAAATCAGCAGAAATCATCATTGAAATTCATGGAAATGAAATTGGAGATCTCCAAAACATCGATTTACCGCATTTTTACCGAAGATTTGGGCTTACGAAAGGTGTGTGCACGGTTTGTTTCACACAAATTGCCTGACGCCCAAAAATTGCTCAGAATTCAACATTCGAAGGACGACTATTTGACCAATAATCACGTTTTAACCATTAACCACTCCCCGTATTCACCTGATATGGCACCGTGCGACTTCTTCCTTTTCAGAAAAATGCATTTGCCTATAAAAGAAAGCGTTATGCAGACGTAGAAGTCATTCAAAAGGCTTGCACCGGCATACTGCCAGCCATACCGGCCAACGAGCTAAAACACTCGTTCGACATGCTTTTGGACTGTGCGAAAAGCTGTATTGAAGCAGAAGGAGACTATTTTTTTTATTTTAACTTAATTAAAAAGTGAAAACTCAAGGAATTAACAATTCGTAAAATTTTATAAATAAAGCTCCATTCTGAGCTAAAAGCTTTTTTAGCTTAACTGTTTAAAAACATATCCTAAAAGTAAGAAATATATTATTAATAAATATTTAGCTAATAACTAAAGCAACTTTGAAAATAAAAATCCAATATTTTTTTATTTGTTCACTATAAAAATGTACAAAGAAGTTAATAATTTAAAAGCTCAGAAGATCTTTACTTCGAGGTGAAAAGGGTTAAAATCAATTTAAGTAAGAAACAAACCAA
>NC_052501.1:51542218-51591784 GCF_016617805.1 Bactrocera tryoni
TACGATTTCTTTTTCTTCTTAACTGGCGTAGACACCGATTTTGCGAGTATAGCTGGAGTTAACAACAGCGCGCCAGTCGTTTCGCCCTTTTCGCTACGTGGCGGTAGTTGGATATTCCAAAGCGAAGCGCAGGTCCTTTTCCACTTGGTCCTTCCAACGGAGTGGAGGTCTTCCCTCTTCTCTGCTTCCGTTTCCGGCGAATTACTGCGTCGAATACTTTCAGAGCTGGAGTGTTTTCATCCATCCGGACAATATTCCTGCCAGCGTAGCTGCTGTCTTTTTAATTCAGCTGAACTATGTCCAATGTCGTCATTATATCTCTGTACAGCTCATCGTTCCATCGAGATGCGATGCATCTACGACTTCACTTCGGAAGTAAAAATTTCCTTCTTCTTAGTTTATTGTTGTGCCGGAAATAGAGTTTCACCACAACATTTTAAGTAATGAGGGTCATAAGTGTAGGCGCTTGACGTTTGCCACCTTTAAACCTCGACATTACAATCATGCTTACGCTGCGCCCTTGGATTTTCGTCCACTTTTTCGCATAATTCTTTGAAACATGTCATTGTGCTCTTTTTAATTGCCTTTTTTAAGTCGTTGCGTTTCATTTTGAATGCTTCTCGCAGGCTGTCACAATCTAAGCTGCCTATGCTTCGTTGGAAACAGCGCCTCGCTTTGTGACTATAACTTCTCAGTGATTCGATTTCACGATTCCACCAATAAGCAGGCTTTCTCTATGTGGCTGTCCTCTTTTTATTCATAGCAGCATCACAGGCTTTGCTAATATGTTGTACCAACAATTTAGCCTGCTGGTCTATGTCATTACTTCCGTTTACGTTTTCATCCATCATTAACTTAAAAGTTCTTCATCTAGGGTTTCAATTCTCCACCCCTTGGACTGTACCTTTTGGTGGAAAACATTTCGCTGTTGCATACTCTAGCTGATACTTATCATTTTAGCCAGGTGGTCACTTTAGGTATATATGTCGCATATCCGCCAGTCTATGTATCGATATAGATCAGTAAATGCTATAAGTAACACACTACCTCTCAGATTTGCCGGCGGCGCCGGGTGTATGTATGTGTGTGGGGATCGTGGAAACTGAATATTCGAAAAACAATAATTCGAAATGAAATCCGCAAATAAATATTGTAAAAATAGTGCACTACGTCGACTAATCCGCGCGAAAGCGCGGTTCAAATCACATCAGTACCTTGGTGAGGTGACGACGAGGACCTGACTCTGCCGGAGCGAGTTGATGATGCCTCAATGCGGACAAATGGCTGGTTGGTTGCATAAACGCAACTAAGATTGTTGCTGGTTGGGGTGATTGTCGGCTGCTGGTGGCTGGAGCTTCCCCCAGTAATGAAGTAAGATTTTCGCAAAAGTGCATCTAAGCCAGTGGTCTGCATTTCATTGCAAAATTTTGCAAACTAACTTCACACGTACGCTTGCGCTCTAAGTGTTGAGTTGTTGTCGAGCCAGCAACGAATTAACATCACGCAAGACTATTCCGCTACTACTGGATACTATTATGATTCTAAATGCCTTTGGTGCGATGCAATACCTTTTATCTTCCAAGTCTTTTAAAGGTAATAGGGAATATATCCTTAAAAGACATTTTGTTATTTTTCATTATACTATTAATTATTTAGATTAGATTAATATTAATTCCAATTTCTCACTGGGCTACTTTTTTTCGTGCTCACCAACACAGTGACAGATCCTCTCATGCCGACCACTGATCTAATCCATGAGGTCTCTTGATAGCCTTCTAGAATTTCCTCAGAGGGGCTCTTCACGAGGCTCTCTTTGCTTTCGTAAACTCTGTCTTGTATATAGCCAGTTCCGCCTTATACAGTGCCCTCTAAAGCCACTTCTACGGGCTTTGTTGAAGAGTCTTCTGTTCGAAGACCTCTCCGTTAGCTCTGATGTCTTTTTCCTTTACATATCTAAGTATTTAGGGGACAGGACCTTTCACCACCAATTGCACCCGCAAATAGGATCAATTCCATGGTAATGGCATTCGAGCTTTGCCAGAAATATGGGATAATTTTTTCGAAAAATTCACTTGTAACCATTTTCCTACAATAAAATTGCATTTCACTAAAAAAACGGGGAGACATAATATCTTAGCCATTAACAAAGCTTCCTATATGGTATCTATTATTTTATTTTCTGACGTACAAAACACATCTGTAGAAGAACTGAGCATTAAGTTATCCTCAATTAACTTTTATGTTTCAAAACTATTAAAATGATGAACGAAAAAAAAATAATTAGCAATTATGCATTTTTATTCCCAATATGATTTTTGATTCGTATTATATCAGAACATAAAATGAAATACTTCAGTTGTGTAATAAAAACATGAATCCATGCAGCATGCTATAAACTAGAATAATATTTTTGATATATATTTTACTCAGCCACCGAATCAGTGACTTTTTAGCTACCACCCCGCGATTTGGAGCTTTATCCGTCCCTACCGCCACATCGTTATGCGCGAAATGCCATTTACGCAATCGACTTACTAAATATAGATGCGATGACCATCAATACACGAGTGTGAAACAGATTCACCGTGAAGGTTATTAACAAACAAAGCCCGAAAGAAATGTAAATGTCCCTGATAGCTTATAAAAACATATTTGTGTTGTCATGGCATTATATAGATATAGATATGTATATGAAATAGTGAGTAAACTTTTGATGCATTTCTTTCTTTATATGTTGTTTTTTTAGCGAATTTCAATCTTTAACCGGCCTTCTCATTGCAACCCTGTCCATAATATCACGTCACTTGCGGAATAATTCTTTGATCACATTCCAATGTTACACTCGCGTAAAATAAGATAGTTCAATTTCATTCTGGTGAATTATTTCGCTTACTGCGTCGGAGCTTTTAGTCGTGGCCTGCAAATTAATTGAATCAAGAGATTTGATCATGTTTCAGTAGGATTTACGAGGATTTAGACAAGTACCAAATAGAATCAGTTCTTCAGTTGTTTAAAGATATATAAAATCTGTTGAACTTAAAAATATTTTCGTAATTTAAAAAATTGAAAACATTTAATCTGCGAAAGACAATACTCATTAACATTAAATTTCAAAACAAGTCGCTATTTTATATCTCAAAAGCTTTTAGTCCAAGCCTTTGTGATATTAATGACATCTGATTTCTGCATTCTTTTTGATGTAGATATCGTTACCATCTACCTTCAGCAATTTTCTACCTCTGCATGTAAATATTATAACTCAGTTGCACATAAAGTACTGCCATTCCATTAATTATCATTCCGCATTTAAATACGCATGTAAGTAGATCAGCGTGAAGGATTCCCGCTAAAGGATAAGTCCCCCCGACGAGCAGTTGCATATACACTCATGCGAGGTATATATACATATGTATATATATTTCTGGCCTAAAAATGAAAATATGAATATTTATCAACGAAAATGGTTTTATTGTTTTTCAAAATATTCTCCATCAAGATTTATACACTTTTGCATACGCTCAAATCAATTTTCGAAGCACTTTTTCCACTCCGATTGAGACACCTCAAAAACATGGTTTTTGAATGCTTCAACAGCATCTTCTGGCGACAAAAATCGTTGACCACGCATTATTTTCTTGATGTGTGGGAATAAAAAGAAGTCATTGGGTGCCAAGTCAGGGCTTTGTACGGATGACCCATCAATTCGACGTTTTGGCCGGTCAAAAGAAAGGGGCGCTGGTTTGAGCCGATGTGTGAGCATTGTCATGGTGCACATTATTCGTCTTCTCTTGTTCGTTTTTCGAATTTCTCCGAAGACTTCAGGCAAACAAATGGTGGTGTACCACTCAGGAATTGACCATCCTACGTTGCTCAAGCGGAACAGTCGCCCGCATGACCAGTTTTGCCGAAGAAACAGGCGTCGATGTGCTTCTTCCACGAGCAACTTTCGTTGGATTTGGCTCGTCTTGGAAGACCCACACGGTCGATTGCTGTTTTGTTTCGGTCTTTGTTTTGTGTCTTTTGAAGCCCCTTTGAAGCACGATCGTATTTTTTCAGCATTTCTTTACACCAATCCACACGAGCCTTTTTTTGAGCGATTGTCAAATTGTGCGGGATCCAACGAGAACAAACCATTTTTACGGCCAGGTGTTCATGCAATATCGAATGTATGCTGGTGGGAGAAATGGATAGGCATGCCTCTATCTGAAGGTATGCTACATGACGGTCTTGCATTATCAGTTCACGTACGGCATCGATGTTTTCTGGCACAACGGCTGTTTTTGGACGACCTTCACGGAATTCGTACTTGAGCGAGCGTCGGCTACGATTAAATTCGTTGTACCAGTTTTCACAGTGCCATAGGATGGCGCTTCATAGCCATACAAAGGTTTTAGTTCATCGATGCACTCTTGTCGTGATAATCCACGTTGAAAGTTGTGAAAAATGATCGCACGAAAATGTTCACGAGTTAATTCCATTTTTTGGCGAAGATGAATTTTTTAATTCCCTGTAAATAAAACAGTTCACGACAAAACGTTCTGAGTGATGTTATGCTAAAAAATGTCAAACTTTCCAATGGAAATGTCAGATTGCACCTGGCAACACTTAGTGTTGCCCTAGGCCAGAATATATATAGCAGCCTCCGTACAAGGCATTTAAAATAAAGATATAGGAAGTGAAAGAAGAAGAAGATGTATAAGCACAGGTAACCATTATATAACAGTTAATATATTTGTATCGTATAATATTCATTCTTCCTGCTTGTTCACGCGGGCTAAATGGCGTTGTGAAGCCGCCAAAAGTGGATAACCTCTGCCAGCTGTGTTTTCGCATACTTTACCGCTACATTCGCTTTAACTGTGCTCCTCACACACCCACCAATGGAGATATGTATCACTTACATCTCCAAGCACAAAGTTGATTGGCCGCTATAATCGTTTGCATTACGGTTTCGCATTGCAGCGACAAGTCGCGTGACGCGAACGTCCAATGCATCAGCAATGGGGTTTTGGTTTTCGTAAAGATCACTCTGTAGCAGGCACCATTTGTCATTGATGATACACCAAGCGGATTGCTGCTGTTATACAAGTATTGTGCAACCGGTAGCAGCTCCTACCACAAATTTTCCGTTTTAATTTTACTACATGAACAAATTATGATATGCTTGGATATGATGGTGCCCATCGGTGACGCTATAGGGTGTTTTAAATGTCCTGTTGGTTTAATAAAAGGCCTATTTAAGGTAAATGAGCTTATAGCTTTCCATTGCTTATAAAGGCACTCTTCTGAAAGCTCAATTATTGGTGAAAGTGATTACCGTAATGGATACACAGTATTTTTACTATAAATACATTTCAGCAAATTTTCATTCTACACCTATTTTAATTCTATAGTCTGCTATTTATCTAGACTCTTTATGTAATATATATGTGAATAAATATCTGAAAGCTTGACAATATTTCAAGAAAAAATGTAAAAATAATGATTTGAACTTATTACAATAAAAGTTTCGCAGTTATATTTGCTACCAAACTCTATAAGTCACTCATTAATCCCGTCTTGCTATATGGTGCAGAGTAATGGGCGATGACAACATCTGATAAGTCGACGTTACGAGTGTTCGAGAGAAAGGTTCTGTGGAAGATTTATGGTCCTTTGCTTGTTGGCCATAGCGAATACCGCATTCGATGGATCAATGAGCTGTATTTATGAGTTATACGACGACATTGACATATGTTTCAGCGAATAAAGACACAGCGGCAACACTAGCTAGGTCAGATCAGGTAGAAAAGACCTGCTTGCTCGTGGTATCTTGAATTGGCGCCAAAATGCGAAAAGAAGAAATGACTGGCACGCTGTTGTTAACCAGTAAAGAAGAAAAAGCTATATTTGTAGTGGCCTATCATATTATAATTTGGTTTTAAGAGCTTAACTAATATGTGAAAGCTCAATTGATAAAAGTTAGTTTGACATTATATAGAATATATTACCTTATGGTTTGTACCTCATTAATGCCACGTTCCGATCGACACTTAATCATGGGATTGACTTAATCGACTAGATTTAATAAGATTTCGCCCTATAAAAATGACACTTTTTAATCTCGTCACAGAGGAGATTTGCAGCAAATCTACTCGAAGTCTCTTTGTTCGGCTCATAATTAGCACCATCTGCTTGTTAGTAAGCAACTCTATTCCATTATCAGAGCTAATTTACACAAAGAAAAAAAATCTAAGCAAACCAAAGAATTAAAGGCAATGCAGTTGAATTCCTCTGGTAATCGACTTACTAAATCAAAATATTATATTTGTCCATTACTCCAATAAAATAGAAAATATTTAAAAGCTAGTTATGACTTTTATAAGAAAATACGACAACAATGTTTTCTTTTAATAAATATTAAACGATGGAATGTTTTACTATCCCAAGCAGCTGTTATGTAAATCTGCAACGGCAACGAGGACAATCTAGATTAGTGAATAGATTAAGGGGTTATATGCAGTTAAGATTTTCAAAATCTTTTTTTATTTTATTTTCTAATATATTCAAGACCTAAAATGCAAAATATAATGAAAATAATTCGAAATTGAATGCTTATTATTACGCTTCACTACTCAAATTACTTAAATAATATTACATATTTCAAGCATTTTCCTGGTTCTCCGATTAAATATAAACTAGTTTTAACCAATATTAAAATTTTGTTTCACTCATGTTTCATTTTATTCCGTGTTTCATTCATGCCACTGTAAATTTCCGAAAATGTTGTTACGTTATTTTGCATTTCAGGTGACGATATGTATATTTAAGAATACACAGAAAATTGTATATTGTTCCGGTGAATATATTCAAAATTACACGCAAATTTGCAAGTTCAAAGCAAAACTTTTAAACGCGTTTTTCTCAAAATGGTGTTTTCAAAGTCGGTGGCTAACACTACACCAAAACGGCTAAGCCGATTAAATTTTAGCTTCTTAAATATATTTTTAGTAATTAATAGAAGATTTTAGTCACCGATAAAGATTTTTATGAACGAAATTGTGGTCAAAATTCAGCTCCCAAAAATCGGCTGTAGTTTGTACCAAATAAATATTTGTACTAGGACTAAGTCTTAAATGCAATTAAAAAATGCCATAATATATGTACAAACTTTTGCATCAATAAATTTAAAAATTTTCTTAGCAAAAAATTCTGCAAAATTCGCTTTTTCCGGCCTTCTAAGTGTATATACTTTTGACCTTTTAAATGTCAATCAATTGGCCGAAGTATGGCATAAGGTTAAGAATGAAATTTAGAAATTTTTGAATACGGAATATTTTAAAACATTAATTCTTTTTCATTAAACAAATTCACAAAATTTTGTCCGATTTTGTTTGTACATAACTGAATTAAAATGTAAAAACTCAAATTAACATTTTTTTAAATTCTATGAATAAAATTCCTTTCTGAAATGAAAGCCTTTTTTGCTTAATTGTATAAAAACATATCCTAGTAGTAAGAGATAGCCGAAAATGGAAAACTGAATCTTATAGCGCATATTATAAAGCTTCTCAATGTCATAAAAAAAAAGTTAAAGTTTCAAGACTGGTAATGGACTGTAGCTTCTATCTAACATATAGTCAGAAACAATTAGGGAGGAAATAATTAGCTTATAAGTAATGCAATATTGGAAATGAAAGCTTCAACATTTTTTTTTTATTTGTTACTTACAAAATGTACAAAGAAGTTAATAATTTAAAAGCTCAGAAGATCTTTACTTCGAGGTGAAAAGGGTTAAAATCAATTTAAGTAAGAAACAAACCAAAGAGTTATGGAAAAAATTAATTAATATGGCCAATGCAATTAGGTTTAAAGCTTTAAAATTTTTAAATCGGTTAACAGACTATTACATATATACGAATGCGAATGTTTCAATGCACTCTTGCGCCGTATAGGTCACCCATGTATACAAGTATGAGTGTGTGAAGAATTCATAATGAATGCACGTACCGGCAACGCATGTACACATACATGCATATGCATATGTGCATGTATTTTTTGGATTATAACACTCACCTGGCAAGTTCAATAACTTGACGCCTGCAGCTTCTTTCCGGTTTTTCTGCAAGATCTACCTCACTCTCCACCAGGCCCCTTGTACTGTAAGGTTTGCGAACAATACGCTTAACATCTCTCACATACAAATATCTACGCTAAAATTTTAATGTGTGGAAGTATGTGTGCGAATGCAACAGAATTAGTTTTGATGAGCTCATTTTAAAAATACATAAAAAATTGCACGAAAGCATAACAAGACAGTGCACAACAACAATAAGGGCTAAAAAAAGAGTGCTATGTGAATAGAAGCAACTAAATAATAGGAGAAAAATAATAAAAATAAAGCACAAACTTACACACACATTTGAGAACTTCTCAGCGCGCCCATTACCTGAAACGATTTCCTTATATTCACCCTTCTATGAAAAAAGCTTTCTAATACATACATATTCATATAGAAGGTGTAGAGAGCCACTCACCTGAACGCTTATAAATTTTAAAGTAACCAAGTGGAAGTGTGGAAGAGACTGCTAAGCAGAAGTCTAAAATACATCGGATGCTAATTGTTGCTCTTTTCAGTTTTTGCCTTAAAAGCAATGATCGAACATAAACAAGCTATTTATTTTCAATTTAAACCTTGTCTAAATCAATTTCCGGCATTTTATATTAAACAAATAAATGAAACACTACGCTAAACCATATTGTTATAAAAAAAATTGTTGCTCTTAGTATTTTTTTGAATTCCTTTAAAAGTTATACACTGTTAAGTTATACATCAAATAACCTGAGCATTCATACCAGCGATATATAAATTTTGTGTTACTCATACGACATGGTGTACTGTATATTTGAAGCATAAATTTGACTGCATATAACTTTTGAGGAAATGTTTGTCTGCGAAAATTTTTTGCAGCGCGGAAAATTTTTTGTTAGAATACCGTATTTTCAAAGTCGTAGATGTACTTGCTTTGGAGATAAGAAAATTATTGAAAAAGAACAAATAATGCCATATAAAAAATTGTATAATGATTTAGACAAGGTCGCTTACGATCGGTTCTTATTGAAGTTATACTTCTTATACGAGTTCGGAAAAGGTTGCGACAGATTCAGGTTGCGCAACCTTGCTCAATATAAATCTACGCAACCTTGTCTGCGAAGATGTTCGAGCAGCAAGCGAAGCGGTGACAATCGGCGATCGTTTGTTCGTTTCTTTCGGCACAGCTCGGCTTTTCTACCAACAACACAATGTTGCCATTCTTATGCTGTTGTTGTTTTTGTAGAACAATGTTTAAATTTTTGGTTGGTGACATATTCAATTAAAAATAAATTCTGTTGGGATTCGGACCTACGTGCTCGTCGTAACTTTTCAAGCGCTTACCACCAACACCATTGACGCTTGTATTGCGTTGTCCTAATTATGGTTTGGTTATGCATGAAAGAAATATACAATGGATTGCCGATTGTTACCTCTTTCCTTGCTGCTGCTGCGCATATGTATGTTTGTATGCTTGTGCATTATTGAAGTTATGCTTCTTTTTCTTTCGTTTGTCTTTCATTTCTGCGAATTCTCAACTATTTTGCGTATATTTTGGTTAAAATACTCTGCGTTGGCCGTTGAAAAATTAAGGCTATACTTTACAGGATCATTTCTGTGGTTAGCCTTCATTTACATTTTTTGGAAATCGACCCGCAATGACGAAGTGTATCGTTTTGTCTGACAGCGTGAGGTTTAAGAAGTTCATTTCTAATTTTGTCTTGTGGCATATTAGAAATGATGTTCTTCGAAAATCGTTCGCTTACAACGGATAAAACGACTTCTGAGTGGTGATTTTAATGAATAAATTCCTTTTGGATGAAATGCTCTGCGTTGGCCGTTGAAAAGTTAAGACTATGTATACTTCTCAGGATCATTCATTCTTTTCAGTTCTTCAAAGAAATTAATGACCTTTAGAAATATGCATATTTGCATTATTTCGTTGTCATTTCCATATTCGTAGCAATATAATTTCTATGGCATAAGGAAAGTAATGGCCGCCGATTGTCACCTCTTGCCGCTGTAGCAGCTTCGCCTACAACCATACGTAAATATGTATGTATGTATACTAGGAAAATTCAAAAAAATTTTTTTTTTTTTTTCAATTGGTACTCGCAAAAATAGGTTCCTAGACACCTCTAAGAAAGCCTCTCCAAATATGAGTTTTTAATTGTAACGGGAAAGTCCTCCACCTAACGGTTTTCTATTTTTTCTTATTATCAGATAGAAAAATTTATATCTCGCTTCCAACTACTTGAAAAAATATTTTCAGTTAATTAGGTTTTGTAGGAAATTGAAAGTTTAAAATATGGTCTCTTATGATATTTTCAATAAACCCAATCAAGTTTAAAAGATATTAACGGTTGAAATTTGACTATTTTTTGGAAAAATTCTTTTTTCTTATTAATTTTATAACTCAATGAAAAAAAATTATTATGAATACATTTTTGGAGAGGCTTTCTTAGAGGTGTCTAGGAACCCATTTTACAGGGTACCAAACGAAAAAAAAAAATTTTTTTTGAATCACCCTAATATGCATTGATGTTTGACGATGAATATCTCGTAAACGCTTAACTTAATCGAAATATCGTAGTAGACCATTTTTATAGAGCAGTAAATTTCCTACAAAACTATGTGTATCATCATTCATAATATTTTTTTTCATTGAGTTATAAAATTAATAAGAAAAAGAATTTTTCCAAAAATAGTCAAATTTCAACCGTTAATATCTTTTAAACGGTTGGGTTTACGAAAAAAATCATAAGAGACCATATTTTAGAGCATTCAATTTCCTACAAAACCTAATTAACAAAATATTTTTTCAAGTAGTTGGAAGCGAGATATAAATTTTTCTATCTGATAATAAGAAAAAATAGAAAAACAGACAATTAAAACTCATATTTGGAGAGGCTTTCTTAGAGGTGTCTAGGAACCTATTTTTGCGAGTACCAATTGAAAAAAAAAAAAAAATTTTTTTTGAATCACCCTAATGTATACGTATGATCGTGAATACATATCGACGCAGATTTTTGCGAGAAGCACCAGAAAGTTGTGCAATTTATGACTTTTAGCTTTTGCCATCGTCTCGAAAAGACGTCTTGTTGGCCAAGGCATGCTCGGGGAGATGTTACGGCCTCTGTTTTTATGAATGAAGCGAGATCAGTTGTGCAATTTGTGCCTGCGTTCATGAATGAAATCGTTATTTGTTTGGCAATGTATGCAAATATATGTACATATAAGTATATATGGATGTATGAACATGCAAGTCAATGTGCGCACATGTAATAAGTATATTGATAAGTGATGAAAATATGATTTCAATTTCTGAACGCGCACCGATAACTGCTGGGCCTTCAACGCGTGTTGATGGACTACAAAAGAGAGATGATTACGCTGCATATTCTCTTCCGCAACGAAGTTCTAGTCAAAGTTCCTTCATTTAGACTTTGCGTTATTCGTCATTTTATGTGCATAATAAATTTATAAAATGTGAATTAAAGTTTTCTAGTTTTCATTCATACAAAATGATATGCATTTCTTGGAATATTACTAAGAAGTATAACTTCATCCGCGCGTAGGGACTCCTCGCACCTTTTTTTTATGGCAAAGACTGAAAGTTCAATGGGCATTTGCTAAACAATCATACTGAGAAAGAACGGCAACCTTAATGTATACATGTCTTTAGTATATATATTGGTTTAGTCATACACTTTGTACATATATTTTACAGTTATACATATTGGGACACATAAGTACTATACATAAGCTGTATAAATCTATAAAATCTTATATAAGCCAACTATGTTTATAAATATTAATATAAGCATACATACATATATTTAACGCCCACACAGTGACCTGATATGCACAGTTGCCTCGTGATATTTGCAGAGTAGCAATGTATAAACCAGACAAAGTCACTATTGGAGCTGGAGCTTGAATGCAAGCAATGACATACTTGTATAAATGTAGTCAGAACAAAATATTTCTCGCACTATCTCCTCTTCTTGGCAAAATTTGAGACAAGCTTTCTTCAGTAAAATTCACCTTTTAACGTATTTTTATACTCTCGCAACAAAGTTGCTAAGGAGAGTATTATAGTTTTGTTCACATAACGGTTGTTTGTAAGTCATAAAACTAAAAGAGTCAGATATAGGATTATATATACCGAAGTGATCAGGGTGACGAGTAGAGTTGAAATCCGGATGTCTGTCTATCCGTCCGTGCAAGCTGTAACTTGAGTAAAAATTGAGATGATGAACTTGGTACACGTATTTATTGGCTCCATAAGAAGGTTAAGTTTGAAGATGGGCAATATCGGCCGACTGCCACGCAAACAAAATGACAGAAACCGAAAACTTATAAAGTGTCATAACTAAGCCATAAATAAAGATATTAAAGTGAAATTTGGCACAAAGGATCGCATTAGGGAGGGTCATATTTGAACGTAATTTTTTTGGAAAAGTGGGCGTGGCCCCGCCCCCTACTATGTTTTTTGTACATATCTCGGAAACTACTATAGCTATGTCAACCAAACTCTACAGAGTCGTTTCCTTCAGGCATTTCCATATACAGTTCAAAAATGGAAAAAATCGGATAATAACCGCGCCCATCTCCCATACAAAGGTTATGTCGAAAATCACTAAAAGTGCGTTAACCGGCTAACAAAAAACGCCAGAAACACTAAATTTTACGGAAGAAATGGCAGAAGGAAGCTACACCCAGGCTTTTTTTTAAATTGAAAATGGGTGTGGCGTCGCCCACTTATGGACCAAAAACCATATCTCTGGAACTACTCCACCGATTTCAATGAAATTCGGTATATAATATTTTCTTAACACCCTGATGACATGTGCGGTATATGGGTGAAATCGGTTCACAACCACGCCTTCTTCCAATATAACGCTGTTTTTGAATTCCATCTGATGCCTTCTCTGTATAATACGAGTATATACATTAGGAACCAATGATGATAGCGGAATAAAACTTTACATAAATACGGTATTTGAAAATTATGTAAATGACAGATAATGAAATCTCGATTATCACTTTATCATGCGAGAATATAAAATGTTCGGTGACACACGAACTTAGCCCTTCCTTACTTGTTTTTTTTTTCAATTCTACCCAGAATATATCAGAAAGAAACCGCTTCAGCTATCGAAGATTCTACCACGCAAATCGGTATGACTTTAAGCCTTTTTTCCTTAAGCTAGGGTTCCGGCTTTGTTCCAAATATCATTATGATAACCAAAACCAATTAGAGAAACTATCTTTTACTTGCTGTGCATCTTCTTCGTGTTTTTCATGCGAATACTTTTTATTTTCTTACTCGCTCATTGTTAGATTGACGTCACCCACTACATTAAATTGGTGTCCTAGAAACAGCCACTTGCGGGAAATTGCGGGATTCATGAGCATAACCAAAAGCTTCATCGTCAAATTAATACCTCTACAAAGTTTCTGAATCTCTTTGTTCTATAATAAAAGTTTAAGACAAAGTTCGTCGACGAATTCACCTGAAATCTGCTTCGAAATACTCCTCGTTTTATTTGACCAATTTTTCCAACGGTATGGGTTCCAACCGCTTTTCCCTCAAGTAAACCACAAGGCTAGAATTAGTGGATGCACTTTTGTCCAAAGATTGGATTCTTAGAATATTTCTCGCAAAATAAAAGATATACTAGTATATATACTTTGTTGTGAAGTATTATTCAAAAATTCACAAATTTGGTCGAAAACTTTGAAAACAGTTCAAATATTTGTTCAAGTACTTTGCGCATATTTTATAACAACGGTGTACGGTTTTAAGCCAATTGTTAAGGGTATTGGTATAAATTTTTCGTTTATTTGCCAATTTGTGCACACTGAAAAAGAAGCTTTTAAATGCCAACATTTTCTAGAATCTAGTTAGTGTAAATCGTAAAATGCGTACTAGTATATGTATGTAAGCTAGCATTTGCTTTCGTAGCATAGAGCTTTCATCCCTAACTAAGTACTTGTAAATTTTTTGCTAATATCCTGCAAATAGCAGTACTCCATTCCTCCAGATAGCTATTTCATACAAATCTCATTCATAGTACTAACTTACTACCAAGTGATAGTGTAAAGTACGCGTTAGAGAATATGTAATACTGGAGCCGTCATCTGTGGGCGTCACATTTCGTTAATATAGTACACGTGCAACACTTAGTTATTCATGAGCGGATCATCTGCACGTTGCACATGTACAAAGCAGTGGAGAGATGAAAATGTGAAAACAAGTTTTCATAAATATTTACGACTCTATTAAGGCGCAAAACACGCAGCAATATAAGAACCGCGGGCTTAAGAAAACAAAACAACAACGCCAAAAGTAGATTTAACAAAACACCATTACGTGCAGCCACGGTAACACCAGCTGTACTCTAGTGTCATATGGCGCACCTCCGTTTGTAAAATTAAGAAGAGCATAGCAACTAGGGACAGAGGTTCATGAGAGTCCAGTACCGCACACCAAAAAACACAGCCGCACAAAAAGACTGACACGCTGATAACCGCTTAAGCGTTATATGGAATCGGCTCTTCGGAACTGTTCATGCCACTGGCACAAGTGCAGCTTTGGTCCCTTTTCACCGCATCTCTACCAAGTGGCTTGGTAAATTGCTTGTTAGTTGCAGTGAGAGCATCACAACAAGATGATTGCCGCCAAGTTGAAGTGAAAAAGGCAATCAACTCATGAACCAAGCAGACAAACTGCACTCACTTATGTTAGTGAACCGCCAACCCCAATTTGCTCCTTTACGAGAATATCCGAGATTAAGCACAAATCAAAACAAAATGCTTCTGAAACAAAGAATATTGGCGATGAACTAGAGAAAAGATATAGCGAAATATATTTATGTGAGCAGAATGAAAACAAATGTGCAAGTTGCACCACACTGTACTTATAAGGGTATAAACAACATTATTGACGCTGATGTGTATGCAATAAAGTACGGCTCGTATAAGCGCTGTCACCAGTTGAAGTGTGAGGTTTCGTTTTGCTCACTGGCTAGGTAACGTTGTGTGTTCCAGAAAGCCTTCTTCTTCTTCTCTTTCCCATCACATTTATAGAAAGGGTACGGAAAGTAGCAATGTGCAACGTTAAAAGCTATATAATTACTAATATGACTGACAGAGATTCCTTCGAAGCATAGTAGGAGCGTAAAGAGTATTTGACGGCAGGTTCATTTTTAAATTTATTCAGTCAAATGACTGCTAAATCTAATGCAAGGGTGAAGGGTACTTTAACTTCTGTGTAGCCGAAGATAACGTTTTTCACTTTACACAATTTACTAAGGGCTTATCTTTTTAACAATCTCACCCTCTTCTTCTTCTTAATTGGCGTAGACACCGCTTACGCGATTATAGCCGAGTTAACAACAGCGCGCCAGTCGTTTCTTCTTTTCGCTTCGTGGCGCCAATTGGATATTCCAAGTGTAGCCAGGTCCTTCTCCACTTGGTCCTTCCAACGGAGTGGAGGTCTTCCTCTTCCTCTGCTTCCCCCAGCGGGTACTGCGTCGAATACTTTCAGAGGTGGAGTGTTTTCATCCATCCGGACAACATGACCGAGCCAGCGTAGCCGCTGTCTTTTAATTCGCTGAACTATGTCAATGTCGTCGTATATCTCGTACAGCTCATCGTTCCATCGAATGCGATATTCGCCGTGGCTAATGCGCAAAGGACCATAAATTTTTCGCAGAATTTTTCTCTCGAAAACTCGTAACGTCGACTCATCGGTTGCTGTCATCGCCCAAGCCTCTGCACCATACAGAAGGACGGGAATTATGAGCGACTTATAGAGTTAAGCTTTTGTTCGTCGAGAGAGGACTTTACTTTTCAATTGCCTACTCAGTCCGAAGTAGCACCTGTTGACAAGAGCAATCCTGAATTGGATTTCCAGGGTGACATTGTTGGTGGTGTTAATGCTGGTTCCTAAATAGACGAAATTATCTACAACTTCAAAGTTATGACTGTCAACAGTTACGTGAGAGCCAAGTCGCGAGTGCGACGACTGTTTGTTTGATGACAGGAGATATTTCGTTTTGCCCTCGTTCACTGCCAGACCCATTTTCTGTGCTTCCTTGTCCAGCCTGGAGAAAGCAGAACTAACGGCGCGGGTGTTGAGGCCGATGATATCAATATCGTCGGCATACGCCAGCAGCTGTACACTCTTATAGAAGATGGTACCTTCTCTGTTTAGTTCTGCAGCTCGAACTATTTTCTCCAGAAGCAGGTTGAAGAAGTCGCACGATAGGGAGTCGCCTTGTCTGAAACCTCGTTTGGTATCGAATGGCTCGGAGAGGTCCTTCCCGATTCGGACGGAGCTTTTCGTGTTACTCAACGTCAGTTTACACAGCCGTATTAGTTTTGCGGGAATACCAAATTCAGACATCGCGGCATAAAGGCAGCTCCTTTTCGTGCTGTCGAAAGCAGCTTTGAAGTCGACGAAGAGGTGGTGTGTGTCGATTCTTCTTTCACGGGTCTTTTTCAAGATTTGGCGCATGGTGAATATCTGGTCGGTTGTTGATTTTCCAGGTCTGAAGCCACACTGATAAGGTTCAATCAGTTTGTTGACGGTGGGCTTTAATCTTTCACACAATACGCTCGATAGAACATTATATGCGATGTTGAGGAGGCTAATCCCACGGTAGTTGGCGCAGATTGTGGGGTCACCTTTTTTATGGATTGGGCATAGCACACTTAAATTCTAATTGTTGGGCATGCTTTCATCCGACCATATTTTACAAAGAAGCTGATGCACTCACTCTGACAAGAGTATGCTCCGGTCTCGAAACCTTCTGTAAGCCGCCGCATTTTTTCGTAGAATTTTCGAGCATTACCCCTGTCGGCCAGCTTATCAAGCTCTTCGTACTCACGCATTTCAGCCTCTTTCTTTTTCTGTCCACAAATTCGTCTCGCTTCCCTTTTCAACTCTCGGTATCTATCCCATCCCGCACGTGTTGTGGTCGATCGTAACGTTGCGAGGTAGGCAGCCTGTTTTCTCTCCGCTGCGACACGGCACTCCTCGTCGTACCAGCTGTTGTTTTGCACTTTCCGGAAACCAATGGATTCGGTTGCAGCTGTACGTAAATTTGGAATGCCGTCCCACAGCTCCCTTATACCGAGTTGTTGACGCGTGCTCTCAGAGAGCAGGAGTGCAAGCCGAATAGAAAATCGTTCGTCTATCTGCTGTGATTGCAGCTTCTCGACGTCGAAATTTCCTTGTGTTTGTTATCGTGCGTTTTTTGCTGCACAGAGGCGGGTGCGAATTTTGGCTACAAGTCGATGTTAAGACCTCGGAGCGCGCGCACATCTAAAATACTGGAGACGTGTCTTCCGTCTATCACAACATGATCGATCTGGTTGGTAGTTTTTCGATCCGGAGACAGCCAGGTGGCTTGATGAATTTTCTTATGCTGGAATCTTGTACTACAGATAACCATATTCCGGGCCCCGGCGAAGTCAATCAGCCTCAACCTATTTGTGGATGTTTCGTCGTAGAGGCTGAATTTAACGACCGTAGTGCCAAAGATACCTTCTTTGCCCACCCTGGCGTTAAAGTTGCCAAGCATGATTTTGACATCGTGGCGACGGCAGCTCTCATAAGCGCGCTCCAAGCGCTCATAAAAGGCATCTTTGGTCACATCGTCCTTCTCTTCCGTCGGGGCGTGGGCGCAAATCAGCGATATGTTGAAGAACCTCGCTTTGATGCGGATTGTGGCTAGACGTTCATTCACCGGAGTGAATGATAGTACTCGGCGACGAAGTCTCTCTCCCACCACGAATCCAACACCAAACTTGCGCTCCTTTATAAGGCCACTGTGGTTAATGTCTCAAGGACCTACTCGTCTCAGTCCTTGACCCGTCCATCGCATTTCTTGGACGGCGGTGATGTCAGCCTTTATTTCCGCGAGGACATCAACCAGCTGGGCAGCGGCACCTTCCCAATTAAGGGTCCGGACATTCCAGGTGCATGCCCTTATATCGTAGTCCTTATTTCGTTTGCCATGGTCGTCATCAAAAGCCTCATCCGAGGCTGTCGCTTACTTTTCATCGGTATTGTTTTTTACTTGGCGGGTCCCACACCCAGCGCACAACCCTATGTAGGGGATGTTTCGCCTTTCACTCTAGCTCGCCTTCGAACGGATGTTCTTAGGCTACCCAGAGGATACTTGGTCAAAGACCGGAAGTAGTGAGCTGCTTGAGCTATGTGTAAAAGAATCGTTTCTGGCCACTACCAAGTGAATGGCGTTCCCTTGCGCGAACTTCTACACATGACTCCATCCTCCAATCTCACTCACTTTGTAAAAAAGGTGAATTCGGATTCTAACCCCAACCAGTGTATCCGGGCAAACAATTTTAAAGCAAATGTGTTGTGTTGTTTTTAAAGATTCGAGCCAGTAAACCATGTTTATGCAAGCAAAAACTATATTTTAATCAAAAAAGCGTGACCTATTAACTTCAAAAGATTTATTTTCTCTTCAAATAAAATTTTCCAACAGCTCTCAGCACTTTTCAAAGAGAAATTTTTCGTAGAAAAACTTACTTTGATGCCTTGATTATTGTTAACCCTTCTCATTTTCAGCTGTAAATATTCTTTGTTGATTTAGTTTGATCAATTTTATTGAAATACAATTTAAAATCGGTGGAAACTCTGCTATAGAAATGCCTTCGATGATGGCTTTTGTAAACTTTTTTACTTTGGGAACCCACCAGCACATACAGACTCACAAACGCATTCTAATATTCTTAAGTGCAACACAAACACCTAACATATTTTCACAAATAAACACCTCGCACATATGTAGATATATAGTATTACCCATAAACAGTCCCTGGCTGCCTTTATTAGCGGTTGTATGTACTAACACATACATATGTTTCATACAGTTACTTGCTACGCTGGTAATTTACTGCTACCTACTTGCAGCACCCGACCGTTACATCAATTGTATCATCATTTTCTAAGGAAGAGTGCAAAAGTGCAGAAAGGTGAACGGATAATTATGATTTAGTAGCTTAAATATTGTTTCGTTGAGCTGTAATACTCACACGCTCATACATTCACACATAAATTCAAAAAAATTTTTTCAAGCACCCTATGTAATATTCATGTATGAGGTGGAGGTTAAAGTTGTGTATTTTTCACTTAACACCTGAACTAGTTATCACAACAATCCAATTCTGAGTAGCGTCACAGCGAGTAACGGGAAAATTTAATATTTAACTTATTTGTTGTTGTAATGGTAAGTGGAGATAATGAAATACCATACAATTACGGTAATTAAAATGCACTTTTCTGAAGAGAACACAATTAGTTATGTGATCGCTTCCATCAATTTTTATTTATTGCGTACAAGAAACGGAAAAGGTTGTATATTCATCGTACCTGTATGATTATAGAATTGATTAAAATTACACACTTCAAAACAATAATTCTTTCGCCTAAACTAATATTGGCTTAAAAAATAAAAGTTAAAAACTAATCTATGATGTAGGTAGGGAAATTAATAAAATAATGCCATTGGTTCCATGAACAGTCGAAATTTCTATTAAAAAGAGTATCATAAAAACTATGTTTATTTTGCGAGACATTGATATAATTTCATAAAGATATCCGATTATAAGTTAATTGACTTATTTTAACGTATTTTCTGAATGTGATATTTGGGAGTAACATTTTACATATTTATATAAATTGTTTCCACATGGAAACGCATTCTTTTGATTGCGATATTTGTTTGTTTTTTAACTCCATGCAGTTTCCATAACTGCTAGATCGTCCACTATTATCATTGCAATTATCTCATTTCTATATAAATATTTATGGGTATTGGTAGAGGCTGTTTAGCGGTTGTCCTAATCTACGTTAAGTATTTTTTATAAGCAAGTATTTACTTACACATATGTAAACCTCCCAACCAATAAACAGTGAAGTACAGAAAAGTAAAAAGAAAAAAACAGAAGTATATTTGTACATAAGTGCTGCATTACCCCCATGTGTAATAAAAAAATTTCAATTAATGTATGTAATAAAATATACGTATAATAAAATATATATCTATGTTCGCCTTGCAAATCTCATTTTATATCTGCTCTTCTTTCATTTTCGTTTTGCAGACATATTTCACATTTGATTCGCATGCATGAAGTGGTGCAAGGGTAAGTTCCTGCTAACACTCACATATTCACATATAAACAAACGATATTTGTGAAATTTATATTTGCTTTATATATTTATTATATACGTAGAGACATCTGCGTCGCCGTTTAGTTATGCATTGCTCTTCACCATTAAATGTTACGCATCCGCCACCGGTGTGCTGCCTTTCACCGCACAATATGTAAGTAGTTAGTGACCGGCAATCCTTCACTGACACAACAAATAACTGTGTATGCTCACTGCTGGCGTCTTCGCATTAGAAAGCGCTTCAGTTGCTTGCCCGCTTACAGTTCGCCGATCTGTTCTCGTGCTGTACCTTTTTGCAGCATCCCTCAATGGCTTCTGGCGCTCGGCTGAGCCGCTGCTGCTGTAAGGCAATAATTTAATTTTATTATAACTACTAGAAAACCCGGCGATCTTCGTTTCGCCACCAAATTGCTTCGTTTTATGTAACATTTCGTTTGGTGATTAAAAGATAAAAAAAATGTTTTTGTTTTATATTTGAAAAGGAAAAATTATATTTCATTTCACAACAGTTTAGTTGAACTTCTTTCAGCAAATGAAAGTGAATCCAAAGTAAATACTGAATCGAAGCGTTATACGTGTCCGCAAATTATCCGTTTCATTGAAATGCTCTCTGACCCCACAGCCGTTGTCCTGCGTGAAATTATGTGTTTTGACAACATTTTTTGGTTTTTGGTCCGATGTACAGAAACGATGGTTTTCCAACTTGTGAGCACGCCACGTATATTTAACCGTGTGAAAAACATAACATTTCCAAATTTATGCCACACACTATGCGACTATCCTTGTGTCCTGTTGATTGTCATCTCGAACGCAATTTTCACTCGAAACGGAATACGTTTGAATTGAAATGGCAAATCGTTAGAACTCAAAGGAATTCGTAGAATCAAGCATTCTGCCTCCTTGTATTTGATATCGCAGATTGCGGAACATAATAACGACAGATCCAACTTTGAGACGCAAATGTTGCGGTGAGATACCAAACCTCTCCAAAGAATTTAGAAATTCCACTGGATAATTCACGGCGTCGTCTTCATTGTCAAGACGATCGATCGATTTATATGAGCGCAAGTCTCCCGGAATTTGACTTTGAATCTTCCAGTTTAAGTCAACAACATCGGTATTTTGGAAGCTAACATTGCGCGTGCACTTAAGGAATCGTAGTTACAATAATTTGGCCAATCTCCGAACATTCGTGATAAGTTCATCTTTCGTGAATTGATAAACGACAGATGGAATTGATATCGAACTACGATGTAAAATGTCTTCGGCAATGTCATTTTTGTTCGTATCCCATAATTGACGCGGATTTGAAGGCTGATTTGTCGAAATGTTTATAGCGAAAAGTGTGCGAACTTCATTTTTATTCCAGTGATTAAAATGTTCCAGCAATTGTAATTGCTGTCTTACTTCTCCAAAATTTGCACACACCATACCATTCTCAGTACCCAATGACTCAAATAAAGTTGAACCGCGTACATTAATCAATAGCAACCGAAGGTAGAAACAATCGTTGTTTTTCGAGTGGATTGTGTAAATTCGTCCTAATGCATTAGTTGATAACACACCTTTCGCGCAAACTATTTCTTTGACGATGCATTCCAGGTGTAATGTCAAGGTATTTCCGAATAGAGCAATTTTCTCGCAAACGGATCACTCACGAAAGTTGAGAAAAAACTCGTTAATGTTAATTTTGTTGCTGGCGGTGTTTACACTGGCTGTACTGTATTCTCTGGGTTGAAATACACTCTCCAAATTACCTGCGAGACGCACAACAGTCGGAAAACGTTCATGAATTGCAAGAGTAAAAATCCTACAAAGCGCTTTATTGCAGTTCACATATCGATCGTATCGTTCAAGACCAATAACCGCCATGTTGCTTCCTTTGGTGACGTAATTACAAACGTATTTTATCGATTACACCAAACTGCAATACTCAACATTGATATGAGTTTTGAATGTGAATTACACAATAATGGCGAATATGATACGATCCATGTGTTGTCAACTTCAATATTCATTCTTCTAAAGTGAATGCTGAATGTTCTGCCATTGTCGTCTGGTGAGCGACGCCTATACAGTGGATATCAATCATTTCTAGTTTGAGTTTCCGAAAGAAAAGCACTTGGATAGTGTTTCGTGCATATATTGTCAGACATACAATCCGAAGTGGGATTGTGGTGTCCGCAAGGTCCATGAACCATATTGTTTTTCACCACTTGGAATAATACTGTATCTTTCTCTGCATCAGGAATTTCCGCAGAAATGAGTTCATCAGTTTGATCTGGTGTAACCACCATCCAAAGAAGAATGTGTGCGTGCGGCTAACTTTTTTTTTGCTACTCAACAGAATACATCCATCATCTAACAGCACCATATATATGTACCGACCGATACATCTTCGTGGCTTCGGAAGAAATTTGAATCTGTAATTGATCACATTACGTGAAACATAAAGTTTTCACTGAATAATTTTCAATAATTTTTCTTTTGAATAGCCGGAGTAAAAAAGCATGCGACCGAAATTGAATGATTCAAATATTTGACAAATCAAAATATTGAAAAACAAAACAAACAAAAATTGAAAAAAATGTGTATGGAAAAATGTTACTTTTTGGAATTTTCCAATTTTCAGACTTTACCTCATGTAAAGCATAAAGTCTTTTTATTTCCAAACCTTCCCCGATCCGCAACGAACAACCTCTGCAAATTTCATCAGGATTGCTACAGCCGTTCTCTTAGCGTTACTAACAAACAAACATTCATTCTTTTGTATGGGAAAAAGAAAAGTGCTGTGTTTAGGGATTTTCCGGCAATTATTCGAAATTTTCTTGCCGTAAAAACCATCCTTGAACCTCCACGAACATTTAGAAAAAAGAATTGGCCAAATTGGTCCAGGCGTTGTTGAGTTATGCGCTTACCAACACATTTTTTTTTGTTTTTCTATTTTCCCGCTTTTCTGTTGAAATTTTTCCTGAATTTTCTTTGCTATAAACCTCTCGGAGCCCGAGACCTTTCTAACGAATGCAAAACCGTGGAAATCGGTTAATGCGTTCTGGAGTTATAGCGTCAGGAAGGAAAACCCGGCTTATTTTTATATATTAGAGTCAACTTTTATATGGGAAATGGAATTGTCGTCTTACTCTATCTTACTCGAAATTTTCCTTATTTGCTCACCGTGTAGACCTACTCTGGACTACGACAAACATTTTAAAACCAAAATCACCTCAATCAGCCCAACCGTTCTCGAGTTTTAATCAGACTAACGTACAACAATTCATTTTTTTTATATACATAGATAGGTTATGCGTAATTTAAGTGCTTTCCGCATCCGTAATCATATTTTCTTAAGCGCGACGATGCGCAACCAAGCGCGGTGGTGAAGCTGGCAAAGTCGATGAAGCAGATGAATAACTGGGTGATGAAATGAGTGCAATAAAAAATGGAAGGGAATTAGCCTATATACATACATAGGTTGTACAATATTTTGCAGTACGAATCAGACCCTTTTCTTACCAGTTTAACACTCTGTGTAGCTATAGTAATCCAAAAATATCTTAAAAACATAACAAGTGTTAAAAATTAAATTTAACTTAGGAGACAGTTTTATAGTTAAACAAGTAAGGAAGGGCTAAGTTCGGGTGTCACCGAACATTTTATACTCTCGCATCATAAAGTGATAATCGAGATTTCATTAATATAACCATTGGTTCCTAATGTATATATATATTATACAGAGAAGGCATCAGATGGAATTCAAAATGGCATTATATTGGAAGAAGGCGTGGTTGTGAACCGATTTCACCCATATTTTGTACATGTCATCAGGGTATTAAGAAAGTATTATATACCGAATTTCATTGAAATCGGTGGAGTAGTTCCTGAGATATGGTCTTTGGTCCATAAGTGGGCGACGCCACGCCCATTTTCAATTTTTAAAAAAAGCCTGGGTGGAGCTTCCTTCTGCCATTTATTCCGTAACATTTAGTGTTTCTGACGTTTTTTGTTAGTCGGTTAACGCACTTTTAGTGATTTCCAACATAACCTTTGTATGGGAGGTGGGCGTGATTATTATCCGATTTCTTCGATTTTTGAATTGTATATGGAAATTCCTAAAGGAAATGACTCTATAGAGTTTGGTTGACATAGCTAAATTAGTTTCAGAGATATGTATGTATGGCCACGCCCACTTTTCCAAAAAAATTACGTCCAAATATGACCCTCCCTAATGCGATCCTTTGTGCCAAATTTCACTTTAATATCTTTATTTATGGCTTAGTTATGACAGTTTATAGGTTTTTGGTTTCCGTCATTTTGCGGGCGTGGCAGTAGGCCGATTTTGACCATCTTTGAACTTAACCTTCTTATGAAGCCAAGAAATACGTGTAATAAGCTTCATTATGATATCTCAATTTTTACTCAAGTTAGTGCTTGCACGGGCGGACGGACAGACAGACATCCGGATTTCAACTCTACTCGTCACCCTGATCACTTTGGTATATATAACCCTACATATATTTGACTCTTTTAGTTTTAGGACTTACAAACAACCATTATGTGAACAAAACTATAATACTCCCCTTAGCAACTTTGTTGCGAGAGTATAAAAATCAAACAGGATAATTGACAAATTTGTGCTTGGTAAAAGATATAGAATTGAAAAGTGAGTGACTAAGGCTAAAAAAGCACCCATTCCTTTAAATAATTAAGCAGACGGCTTGGAACAAAATAAGATTCATGCTTCAATGACTAACTTAGAGCATTTGAAATATATTTAACGATTTTTGGTTTTAGACCAACTTTTCGACAGTATCGTCTTGAAAACCATAGTAAGATATTAACGGATGATGGCGCCATGTCCCACTATCACTTGGATAAGTTCTAGCTATATAAGGAAAATGGTTGCTTTAAAGCAGGAATTATAAAGCTTCGAGCTATAAATTCGTAACAACTGAACATAGAATGCAACAGTCAATTGGAGACAACTTAATACTCTTCATTTTCTTCACTAGAATAACTTAATAACTTTAAATGTATTTATAATCATTTCATAAAAACTGCATACATAAATTGCTCATACATACTAATCAAGTATATAGCTTTATAAGTGTAAGTTGTTATTTGTCTTAAGCTTCCATTTCTTTTCCTAATCTCAAACAAGAATGTAGTATAGAGTGATCAGTATTGAATTCCTATAACTACACTTCAAATCCATTTAAATTGAAGCCTATTTGTGATAACGACAACAAATACTAAACGAAAGTGTTATTAGGCTTAAATCTAAACAATAAAGAAATTATTATTTATACCAACAACATTATATTTTTAAAAGACGATATGTGTAATAATTGAATTTGTTTAAATGAGTTCAGTCTGCCCCCACTCTACCCGGGAAACTGGCGCACACAGCTCAATTCCCCACCTGATGACACCACATTAATAATTAACTCACTACACTTCTACATCAATCAACCCAATTAACAAAAGGATGGTCAAAAAGGAAAGCGGACACATTCGTTTTTTTTATATTTCGCAGATCAACATCCATTTTGGACTTTATTTCCGGCACTGTGCCGCACTCGCTTCGATCGACATGGTTCCACCCGCGCCGACTTACAGCGATCCAACAAAGTTCGACGCGATAAACTAATTAAACTATTGTTCTACTCGCGCGAGTGTGGGTGCAAATTGAATCTTCAAGATACAGTGATTTGTATTCCCCAATAAATTGGGTCAACATTTATTTATGGTCCTTCGAGCCATAGTGAGAGGCACTATGGATTAGTAAAACGATTTAAAAAATAAAAAATTTTATTAA
This sequence comes from Bactrocera tryoni, assembly GCF_016617805.1. Taxonomy (NCBI): domain Eukaryota; kingdom Metazoa; phylum Arthropoda; class Insecta; order Diptera; family Tephritidae; genus Bactrocera; species Bactrocera tryoni. The sequence continues at coordinate 51,568,319 of NC_052501.1, forward strand.
AACAAAAAACAAAGGAATTGTGCGGTGAACAAACCCCAAAACAAAAAAAGGTGCAATTACCCAAACAAAACAAAACAAACAAAAAAATTAAACACAATACCAATATATAATATATGCACATATCGTCACCTGAAATGCAAAATAACGTAATAACATTTTCGGAAGTTTACTGTGGCATGAATGAAACAAGAAATAAAATGGAACATGAGTGAAAAAAAATTTTAATATTGGTTAAAACTGGTTTATATCTGATTGCAGAATCTGAAAATGTCGAACATATGTAATATTATGTATGTAATTTGAAGTAGTGAAGCGTAATCAATAAGACACTCAATTTCGAATTTTTTGATGATACGTTATTTTGCATTTCAGGTGACGATATATAACAACCTACATATATGCAAATTAATATCCATATAACAGTGAGGTGACAATACAATAAAAAATGTGGTGAAGAGACAAACACAAAAAGAAATTACATGGAAAATTAAAATATACAGTTCCAACAAAAAAGAATACACAATCGGGCGCGAAACCTTATAACAAATCAGAAATAAAAACAAAATAAAACAAAACAAGTAAGGAAGGGCTAAGTTCGGGTGTCACCGAACATTTTATACTCTCGCATGGTAAAGTGATAATCGAGATTTCATAATACGTCATTTACATATTTTTCAAATACCGTATTTTTTGTAAAGTTTTATTCCGCTATCATCATTGGTTCCTAATGTTTATACTCGTATTATACAGAGAAGGCATCAGATGGAATTCAAAATAGCTTTATATTGGAAGAAGGCGTGGTTGTGAACCGATTTCACCCATATTTCGTACATGTCATCAGGGTGTTAAGAAAATATTATATACCGAATTTCATTGGGAAATCGGTCTAGTAGCTCCCTGAGATATGGTTCTTGGTCCATAAGTGGGCGGCGCCACGCCCATTTTCAATTTTTAAAAATAGCCTGGGTGCAGCTTTCCTCTGCCACTTCTTCCGTAAAATTTAGTGTTTCTGACGTTTTTTGTTAGTCGGTTATCGCACTTTTAGTGATTTTGAACATAACCTTCGTATGGGAGGTGGGCGTGGTTATTATCCGATTTCTTCCATTTTTGAACTGTACATGGAAATGCCTGAAGGAAACGACTCTGTAGACTTTGGTTGACATAGCTATAGTAGTTTCCGAGATATGTACAAAAAACTTAGTAGGGGGCGGGGCCACGCCCACTTTTCCAAAACAATTGCGTCCAAATATGCCCCTCCCTAATGCGATCCTTTGTGCCAAATTTCACTTTAATATCTTTATTTATGGCTTAGTTATGACACTTTATAGGTTTTCGGTTTCCGCCATTTTGTGGGCGTGGCAGTGAGCCGATTTTGCCCACATTCGAACTTAACCTTCTTATGGAGCCAAGGAATACGTGTACCAAGTTTCATCATGATATCTCAATTTTTACTCAAGTTACAGCTTGCACGGACGGACGGACAGACGGACGGACGGACGGACAGACGGACGGACATCCGGATTTCGACTCTACTCGTCGCCCTGATCACTTTGGTATATATAACCCTATATCTGACTCTTTTAGTTTTAGGACTTACAAACAACCGTTATGTGAACAAAACTATAATACTCTCGTTAGCAACATTGTTGCGAGAGTATAAAAAGGGCGCGAATTTTTAAACCAACAAAATAGAAGGCGTACCTGCAAGCGGCTAGAAGGACAAAAGGAGTGGAGAAGGGAATTGGGACACAACGCCTAGGCTCGCAATACCTCGCTCATACCTACAATACATAAAACGCCTCTTGAGGAAAAACCAAGTGAGCGTATTTATTCCATTTTTTTTAATATATTTTAATGCACATATATATATAAGTATGTATGTAAAAATAAGTTTATATGCTAATATAAAATATTTCTAACTCCGTTTTATCCGCGAAAAAACGGTTACCAAAGCGTCACAGCTTCGAGTTTATTTTACCAGAAAAACCGAACACAGCTTGGTATAACGTATATATTAACTTAGATATGTTAATAAATATTATTAATTTATTGCCTAGGCATTATCTTACCTTCGTGTATTAAAACACTTTTATTAACAAACACGAATATCAGGTAATTACTTTCGTAAATTTCCGACAAACCTCTTCTGATTAATAAATCAGTAAGTAAATAAATATACATACATACATACAAAAGTGCATATGTAACTTTTTTTCCATTTCGTATTTTCGCTCTCTCGCCTTTCCGAAAAAAATATATGTAAGTACATGTATACAAAACATACGGCATACCATCTGCCAAGTATACAACAAAACAGAAACAAAATAAGTATATTCTCAAGTGCATAAGGAAGCATACTACCTGCACATTTCCCACTTCGCTTTTGCGCTCTCTTCTCAGTGCGAACATATGCATGTATATGTATAAATTTATTTGCACATATAATCATACGGGATGGAATCAGTCTGTGATAGCATACCTTACACTGGGTATGACATATTAAACTATTATATTTTAATTAAATTTCAAAGAAAAATTTATCGTAATTTCCGTAAATAACTAAACGGAACGGTGAAGCAAATATCACAAAATACATTTATTGGAGCGAATATATAAAAAAAAAACAAATTAGTTTCACAAAATATAAATAAGTTTATGAACACTATATACACAAATATTATTGGTACATCTACAATTGTACATACATTGCTATACCTAACTATATTCAAAGCCCACATTGGCAAACATCCCGCAATACCTCTGGCTTTATGTCAAACAAAAACAAGCAGGATTGCACAAAAGAAAAAAAAATTGATTAAACACACATACATACATATGTATGCATGTACATTAGCTCAAACATTTCGTGCATACTTAAGCACAAAGCGAATTGATCTCTTTAACGAGCTCTCAACTGCTTAAGAATAAAACCATAAACATACAAACAATTTGTGCATGCTAATGTAAACAGCGAATTGATCTTTTTAGGGTGTACCTAAATACAAAACAATCGGACATCAAATATTTTAATCAATAAAATGCGCAGTTATCAATAGTAATTAACAATTTAAACATATATTCAAAATAAATTGTAGTAACTAAACATAATATTATTTCATTAATAAAAAAAAAAAATACAAAAATGGTTAAAACTGATACAAATCAAAATACACCTGCAGGAGCTACACGCTCAAAACAGGTTGTAAAATTTATTTCACAAAGTGGCAGTTTAACAAGTTACTGCACTAGATTTTCCTCTTCACCGATTCAAGATTACTCTGAATCGGCATTAGAAATCAAAAAGGAGAATCTCGATAACTTTTGGACTCGCCTACAAGCGACTCATGACGACTTAGTAGATATTGACAATTCAGATCTACCACAAAATTTTAAATCATCGGCTCACGATATTTATGAAAACTGCTTAGACCAATATGAAGAAACAAAAGCTATGATCTCTGATAATTAAAGTTAATAAAAGCAATTGCACCTACTCCACATCCGAGAGGAGAGCTGCCACAAGAAGACAGTCAGAAGGCAAGTTCAGGCATCCAACTCGAAGTGCCCGCATGTGACACAGAAACCTTTTACGGAGGTTATGAAGAATGGCCGTCCTTCCGGGACATGTTCACGGCCGTGTACATAGACCATCCTCAATTATCACAAGCGCAAAAATTGTATCACTTCAGATACAAAACTAAAGGTCAAGCAGGTATAATAGTAAAACAGTTCGCTCTTAATGACGATAATTTCAATTTGGCTTGGGAAGCTCTAAAAGCTAGATATGAAAACGAAAGAATACTGGTCGATAAGCAAGTAATGACACTATTAAACTTGCCTAAAACCAAGAAAGAAACAAGTGAAGAATTTGTAACACTACAATCCACTGTTTCTAATTGTTTGCCGATTCTGTCGACACAAAATATTCCCACAGACAGCTGGGACCCCATTCTGGTAAACATTTGCACCGCCACATTACCAGAAAAGTCGTTACTTCTATGGGAGTAATCGCTCTTATCACGGAAAAAGTGCCCAACAAATGAAAGATTTTCTCACCACCCAATATGAAATTGCGGAAAGGTTAGAAGAAAAAATAATCAGAACTAAAAACATTAAACAAGACCAAAATGGAAGCTTAAATAGACCCCAAGCTAGAAGCAAAATCAAATCAAACATAATTTATAACAAAACAAAATCGTTCACATCTGAACAAAGAAAACATACGTCATGCGAACTATGCACAAGAGGGCATAAGCTTAAAACTTGCGAGAAGTTTAAGAAATTAAATATTAACGAAAGGAAGAACTTTGTCAGATCAAGACGACTCTGTACAAACTGCTTGTCCGATACACACAATCTTAAAAATTGTAAAAGCAAATATAATTGCTTATATTGTCACAAAAGTCACAATTCAATGCTTCATTACAGCAGATATCCCATCTCACCCCAAATAAGCGCTTATACACAAAGAACCACGGGTATAATTGCAAAAGCAAATCCCGAAAACGAAAATATGAAAAATTGACAAGAGACACCATGTTGCTCAAAGGCACAAGAAGTTCAAACGCTACACAGCGAAGCACAAAGTGGACTAGTTATAAAACCAGTTACCACCAGACCAGCTCAGGTTGAGAACAAAAACCTTAATTCATAATGAAGTAAATCGCAAAAGTTAAAGAAACTTCTATTAGCAAACAAAACTATAAAAGATCAATATTGTGAGCTCTTCTCTAAAGCCACAACTATTCGGCTACCACTAGAGCCACAATTTTCCAACACTCCTCAAATTGGTATAAAAAACAAAGTTAGAGTTACCTCTGGCAGTCCTTATATTAAAAGGACTTTTCGGCCCCGGATGATGGCTTTCGCCAATAATGGAAAAACAAAAAAAGAATTTCAGAACAAATCCTAGAGCGGTGGCGCAGTAATACTTGTCAAATTAGTGCACACGCACTAATATATACAAAAATTTCCAAAAAGTCGAAAAACCGACCCCTATTATACAATATGGGACAACTCAAAATTGACGTTAAGGGATCGCTGAATTCCGAATGCGATACCGTGACGCACCTACACTTTCAAAAGTCAATGGTTCCTCTTATCGCATCTATTCAAGCGCGCCTCATATGGGTAGGTTAAGGGAATCAGCTGCATAAAGCTTCAAATTAATTCTCTACGAATCAAATCCGATCTCCATTCACGGAAACGGATACCTTTGTATACGTTCAAGTGAGTGGTTGAGTTTGTGGTGCGGTCCTGGGGTATTTTTTTGAAACTTCCAGTACAAGTTTTTTCGGAAACTTTAACGATCCAAACGGACACTATACTTATGAGAAAAGATAAGTACAATTTCCATTTTTTAATAAAGAATAATTTGCACTTACCCGCGTTTATTTGTTGAAAACATATAATTTTTCCCCTGAAAACAGCAATCCTAGCAAAACGCGTGCTAATATTTTTGCATTGCCGTTTTGTTTTGATCAGCTGTTCTCCTTTTGCTTCTCCTTTTCGTATTCCCTTTGGTATTGGCATTGCCAACTACCGAAAATATAAGCAAGGTTTTAGGGGCAGTGACTGAACATACTTATTGTCAGTAGCTACCAACTATTTTCTCATTGAGGCATGGCCTCTGAGAACAGTAGTGGATGCACCCCCGAGAATCCGTTTAGAAGGAACTCGAAAATTATGAGAACACCTCCTAGCGGAAAAAATGAGATATCCAACGCTGCTGGATCAAAAAGAGAATGCGAAAATGTCAACCACATAACTGAAGGTGGCAAACCCTCTGAAAATATACAAAGTAGCGAAACTACCCAAAACTTTAACCAGTTGGGTAGTAAAATAAAAGAGCTGGAAAACATGATGGCTGGCCAAAGGCACATAAACCAGGCCATGCGCGACCTGGTAAGCAACATAGTGGCGCTACATGCTAAGGCGGAAATATGAAAAAACCTACCCAAAAGGATTATGGTAGGGAAAGCATCCCAGGTCTCCCCAATGAGTAAGGTGGTAAATACCCCGAAAAGGCTGCGTGAGGCAATAGGCTTTTTACCTCCGACTAAAAAGCCAAAAAATGTAAACAAAATGGAGCAGCCTACCTACAGCGAAGCAGCAAAATTAATACAAGCCAATACAACGGTTGGACCCAACGCAGGCGAAGCTTGGGTGGACGTTGTGAAGAAACGAAGACCACTCGAAAAAAAAATTAGATCGAGGCCAGACGCCATCATACTTACAAAAAAGGATGGTGCATCATACGCGGATATTCTCCGTAAAATAAAAGGCGATAGTGGCTTAGAAGAATTGGGCTCAAGCGTAACGTACATAAGAAAAACGCTGAAAGGAGACCTGCTTTAGAGCTGAAACACCAAGCGGATAAGAGAGCCGAACCGTTCCAAAGTGCCTTAGAAGGAGTGGTCGGGGAAATGGCTGTGATACAGCCAAAAACCCACAACGTCATGATTATGTGCAAGGATTTGGACGAAATAACTTCCCCAGAAGAGATTTGCGAAGCTTTGCAAAAAGAGTGCGGTATAGAAAATCTGGGAAAAATAAACATTAAGAGCATACGAAAGACCCGAAGCGGAACGCAAATAGCAATCTTATGCCTGCGAGCCCAGGACGCCAAGACTGCGCTCAAGGTAGGCAAAATAAAGATCGGGTGGTCTGTATGTCGCCTCCGGGAATACTCACCTATTCCCCGTTTCTTAAGGTGTTTCCTTCTGGGGCACATGGCGCTCAAATGCTGCAACCCTGTTAACAGGTCGTCACTGTGTACACGTTGTGGAGCCGGTGGACATGTAGCGAAGTCATGCACCAACGATCCTAGCTGCATGCTTTGTAAGGGAGCACACTCAGCCTTGAGTACTACTTGTCCTAAGTACTTGGAGATGGCGAAATCTTTGGGGAAATGAAAATTTTGCAATTAAATCTAAATCACTGCGCTGCAGCACAAGATCTGCTTGAACAGACAGCATTTGAAGAAAACATTGATGTCGCCTTACTAAGCGAGCAATACTCCCAGCGTTCGGAAAGCACCTGGACTACAGACATATCTGGAAAGGCTGCAATATGGTCATGTAAAGGGCAACCAGTTATGTCTCGCTCCGAAGGACATAATTTTTTCACATGGGCAAATATACGAGGCATTTACTTTGTTAGCTGCTATGCTCCTCCCAGTGCTTCAATTAAGGATTTTGAAGACTTCCTCCTGGAACTTGCTCTAGAAACCAGAGGAAAATCCCCAATTATAATCGCAGGCGACTTCAATGCGTGGTCGACCGCTTGGGGTACTAGGCGCACAAACCACCGTGGGCGTCTACTACTTGAATTCCTCGGCCAAACGAATCTTACGATCCTGAATAGCGGAACGCAAAATACATTTCAAAAAGGTAACAAAGGCTCCATAATCGATCTCATGTTCGCCAACGACGCCCTTAGTAGGCACATTAAGTGGGCGGTGTCTGACACATTTACAAATAGTGACCACATGGCTATTATTGCCGAAGTCTCATATGCCGGAGGGACGGAACGCCGCAGCAGGAGCACATGCCAAAAACGAACTTGGAAACAAAAAGACTTTGATGCAGAACTTTTTGAGATGGTCTGTAGTTCAGAAAATATACAAGGCGAAGACGCCGCGCACTTGGTATCCGCAGTGCGAAAAAAATTGTCCACAGCTTGCGACGCAACCATGCGTAGGACAGCACACCACAACAAGTGAAGGCCAGTGTATTGGTGGAATGAAGAAATAACTGGGCTCAGAAAACTCTGCAACTCAGCTAGACGCCGCCTACAACGTAATCGGAGCGAAGAAAATGAAAGCAGTCTTAGGATTATATTTAAAAGTCAAAAGAAGCTTCTGAAGTCAGCCATTTGTCATAGTAAAAAGAAGTGTTTTGAAAAACTTTGTGAGGAAGCAAACGAAGACCCCTGGGGAACAGCATACAAAATCTGTATGTCAAAATTCAAAAATAAAGCACAACCACCCAAAAGCGCATCCTTTATGAGAAATGTCGTCGAAACTCTGTTTCCAAAAAAAGACAGTATTTCTTATGCTAAGCCTCGAACCGAAGTCATAGAGTCGCCACTGCCAGTTAGTGAAGAAGAAATATTGGCCATAGCCGGAAAAATTAAAAGCAGCAAAGCGCCTGGATTAGATGGCATTCCAAACAGAGCCCTAAAGGAAGCCATGATACTGAAACCTAAATTATTCGTAAAAATGTACAATGCGTGCTTAAAAGAAGGAATATTTCCCGACCCATGGAAAGTCCAGCGATTGGTTCTACTTCCTAAACCAAAAAGCCTCCGGACGAACCATCTTCATATCGACCTCTGTGCATGCTTGACACTATTGGCAAAGTATATGAAAGCATAGTTAGAAACCGCTTGGAGATAGCAATTCAGAAAGCCGGCGGATTACCAGAAAGACAATACGGCTTTATGAAAAAGAGCTCCACCATTGACGCACTATACGATGTCCCTGACACCGTGAAATGCGCAGTAAGCGATGGAAAGGCGGAACAAAAAAATATTGTGCGCTAGTCACCCTGGATGTGAAGAATGCCTTTAACTCAGCAAAGTGGGCAAACATAATCAAAGCTCTATATGAAATACGTGCTCCTCAATATCTTATAGAAATTGTCATGAGTTATTTTAAAAACAGGTGACTACTATATGATACAGATGAAGGCACTAAGAGCTACTCAATTTCGAGTGGAGTACCGCAAGGCTCGGTACTAGGCCCCCTTCTATTCAACGTAATGTATGATGGGGTGCTAAGGAGACACCAACCGAAAGCTATTAAATTAGTTGCATACGCAGACGACCTTATTGTGGTAGCAGTGGCTAAACACCTCGACGACCTCCGGAGCAAATGTAATGAGTGCATAAACGGTTTGCGCCAATGGTTCTCCTCAATGAGTTTAGAACTGGCTGAGCAAAAGACAGAAGTATTGCTCATAAGTACAAGAAAAGTAGAGGAAAGTATATCTCTGACCATAGGGGAGTGCGAGATTCACTCACAGCCACACCTAAAATATCTAGGAGTAATAGTAGACTCAAGGCTCAAATTTAAGGATCACCTAGAATACACTGCAGGTAAAGCGAATAAAATCATGAATGCCTTATCAAGAATGATGGCAAATAAAGGCTGCGTGCGTTCCAACCGGCGTTTTTTACTCGCAAAGGTAATGAGATCGGTTATGTTATATGCGGCTCCAATATGGATCCAGGCGTTACGCATCAAAGCATATGCTAGACAAATAAACACAGTGCACAGACTATCGGCACTAAAAGTTATCAGTGCTTTCCGAACAATTTCAAGTAACGCTGCAGAAGTAATAGCCAGTATAATGCCCATTAACATCCAGGGTGACCAATACGAGTGGATATATAAGTTATCATAGCCTTCTATAGGAGCCAAAAGATAAGAGACAGTCAAAAGCTTAACAATATGGCAGCAGCGGTGGCAAACCTCACTCAAAGGACGGTGGGCCCACAGACTGATAATGAACATTCATTTGTGGATCGACAGACATGGGTATCTAGATTTCCTCCTAACCCAAATACTAAGTTAACATGGATGCTTTAGAAGCACCTGTACAGATTCCAACACGATACTAATCCGAATTGACGGACGTGTTCGGAGTGCTTTGAAGACTCTGAGCATGTATTCTTTTATTGCCCTCGCTTTTTAAGTGTAAGGGAAAAACTTAAAACTACACTCGGTGGTAGTTTTACGGTGGAAAATTTGACGACACTTATGTGCCAGTCCACTGAGAACTGGAATGCTGTCAGCGATGCGGCAGCGTCAATCATGACAAAACTTAGACATATAGAGCAGAATAGGCGTCCGTCAGTCCGTGCCATAGAGGAGACTTAATTGTCTTATCACTCCCACGAAGTAATACCTAATCAGGTGGTTCCGTGGGAGAGTCTGGAGTTGGGAGTAGGTTAGGTTTAGCGGATTAAAGTTCCGCACTTCGGCTTTTGATGCTCCCCCCTACTTAAAAAAAAAAAAAAAAAAAAACAATTCACGGCCATTCTCTCGCAAGATCCCTCTAATTTCATATTCCTAAATCTAGGGCTAAGGAGTACCCATTCTGTCCACATCTGAGCCAGGCGTGGTGTTACTATCCTTTATAAGCCGATAATAGGAAAGGCAAACAAAAAACAACCGGTATACCATACCGATGAAATACGAAATTTTAAATAACCGCTAATGAAATGAATACAAGCAAATAACGCATACACTTGTTTGCCATAATAATAAGTCGTCAAATAAGCAAAATCAAATAAACACTCAAAATAAAATTGCTTCTCTTAAATACCTGCACGCAAATTAAAATGCATACAAATACATGTGACATGTTTAAATCAAAATCCGTTCTCCGCACACCCGGATAAATTTGAGTATATTAAACTCCATCATCAAATACTTCTGATGTCAGAATATATTCGGGGAATCGACTACTCCATCAGCAGTACGCCAAAATGCAGACAAGAACATATTCGTGGAATACTAGGCAAAATATTCGCCTAGGGGGCCCAGGATGTTTAAATGAGTTCAGCCTGCCCCCACTCTACCCGGGAAACTGGCGCACACAGCTCAATTCCCCACCTGATGACACCACATTAATACATTACCACTCAACATAACTCACCACACTTCTACATCAATCAACCCACTTAACAAAAGGATGGTCAAAAGGGAAAGCGGACACATTCGTTTTTTACCTGCCTACCTCGCAATGTTACGATCGACCACAACACGTGCGGGATGGGATAGATACCGAGAGTGAACTTCCACACATGACTCCATCATCTGAAGTTCGTTACCATTAAATTGTAAGAGCTGTTAGTGTCGTGGTAAAATAGTGGTAACTCTTGGAGTAAGGGTCCGCTGAGGAATAGACAATTTGAACAAAACCGCAGTGGAATTCATCAGTTATACCTTGAATGTCCGGATCGGGGTTTCGAAATAACGGGTTTTTCAATAGCGACGTACAAAAGTAGATCGGCACGTTACTGTGAATGAGAATCGCTACCCCTCAATTATAACTGAATATTTTTGGCCTGAATAAGATGATATGGACTTGGGCAATATGTGATTTCTTTTGTGGCGCCACAAGCCACACAGAGAATGTCGCACTCTATGACTAAAACCTTGAGCGCAGCGCAGCCCCACCAACAGGGCCGTAGGCATTCTCTGAATGCCTACTTCAGCTTTTTCGAGCCTACGAATTCAGCTCCTGCCAACAAACAAGGCAACGGTGAGAATGATGAGTCATCGCAGCGACCAATTGAACAGCATCATAAGCAGAGCTTACAGAAAACAAAAGCAGAAGAGAACGGCAGTCAACAACGGCCAGCAGCAAACGTGATCACAGCAACAACTAAGCAGGTACCAGCAAGTATGCAGGCAGCGAAGAATAAGATAGAGCAAGGTGAGAATGTACCAATAAAAAAGGCCAAGGCCAAAATTTCAAGGCGGTACACCAATTAAGAATAAACCGGAAGTTTTAAATGACAATAGATTTGCCTCACTAAGCAATGGATCAGACGACGATGCGAAGGATACCACCACAGTCGTTAATGCCAAACCACCTCTAATGTATTTCCGCGAGCGCATCAGTAATGCTCTTGTTGCTGAATTAAGTAAAATTGTAGGTACCAACAATTTTCATATAGTGCCTTTGAAAAACGGTCCTACTCTGAAAAAAGTTTTATGGAAATAGGTAAATTTTTGTCAAATAAAAACAAGAATTATTATTCGTATCGACTGAAGTGCTCAAAGGGGCTAGTTGTTTCAATCAAGGGTATAGAGTCCGCCGTAGACTCTAGTGAAGTCAAAGAAGCATTGGAAGAATGCGGTTTTGGAATTAAAACAGTTGTAAATATATTTAACAGAAACAAAGTACCATAACAAACGTTTAAAATTGAATTGTTGCCGAGCTCAAATTAAACACATCCACATCAAAGATTAAACACATCCAATATATAATTTGAAATATTTGCTGCATCGTAGAGTAACTGTTGAAGAACCACATAAAAGAAACGGTCCGGTACAATGTACTAACTGCCAAGAATATGGGCATTCCAAATCATACTGCACTCTATGCAGTGTTTTTGTGGTATGTGGTGATTTACATCCCACTTCTAAATGCACCCTTAAGAAAGAACAATTAAATAAAAAATGCAGAGGAAATCACACTACTAACTACAGAGGTTGCCGTGTATATAAAAATTTGAAATCGAAGTTGTCACAGGGCATTCAAGCACATCGTAACCAAATGTTACAAACACCCCGTAATGAAATCAGAAAAAAGTTCAAATCCTATTACTTCTACCAAAAATAATATGCAATAAAGCTATGCAAATGTGGTGAAAGGCAACACTGTGCAAATGCAACTGCCGCAAAATCCTCCAAATGGAGGTATTGAAACTATGATTATAAATCTTACACAGTGTATGACACAACTTATGTCTATTTAGCATGCAAAACATGATCCAAGATTTAATAAAATCACAAGATCAAATGTTGCAAAATTTATTAAGTAAATAATGAGCTTACTAAATATCTGTATATGGAATGCTAACGGTGTTGACCAACATAAGTTAAAGATTATCAGATTTATGTCTGAAAAGAATATAGATATGATGCTTATTTCAGAAACTCATCTAACAAATAAAAATAATTTCAATATTCCGGGATTTAGACTATATGTATACCCCTACGGGTCAAAGATTTCCAGCAGGTGGAGATTACAACGCAAAACACAAATACTGGGGCTCACGTCTTATTAATCCGAAAGGACGACAGCTGTATCAAACTGTTATAAATAGGCACAATAACCTTGAAATAATATCTCCTGGTAAGCCAACATATTGACCTAGTGATCGTAAGAAAATACCAGATTTAACTGATTTTGCTATAATCAAAAATATAGATAAATCACACATAACAGCTAATACATGTACTGATCCATCTTCTGATCACTCTCCTGTACTAATAAAGTTATGTATTCCCCATATTCGTTAATCCAAAAGTGGGTCTAACTTCTTATAAAACGAATTGGCTAAAATATAAAAATACGTCAGTAGCCACATTAATATTGAGTACAAAATAAATACAGGAAGAGATATTGACGAAAGCATAAGAGAAGTCAATGATATAATAACCAGCAACACCAAACAAAAGCTACAATTCGCGTGGTTTCAGAAAAATCTCTAATAGAGAAATAAAATGCTTGTAAATGAATAAAGGCGTGCAAGACGTGAATGGCAGATAAATCGTTCCCCTTCCACTCAGCTTCAATTAAAATCTGCTGTACGTAAATTAAGAAAAACGATTAAATGTGAGAGAGAATTGAACACCGAAATGTATATAAAGAAGCTCGGTTCAAATTCCAACAAGCAAACTTCCCTTTGGAAAGCCCAATAGTCCATGAAGCCACCAACTGACTCCAATATGCCTATACGAGATTTGGGTGGAAATTGGGCTCGAAGTGACGAGGAAAAGGTTAATTGTTTTGCAAATCATCTAGAAAAAGTATTTCAACCTAATTTGCCAAAGAACAACTTTGAGCTGTCAGTCTTACCCAACATAGCTAAAGAGTGGATCGAGTCTTTTAAGAATTCACCTTCTGAAATTCTTGGAATCATCAAAGAACTTAATCCAAAAAAGTCGCCATGACATGATAATATTTCCCCAAAAATGCTAATTGAGTTACCAATTATTGCGGTAGAGGTACTTTTTGCTCTTCAATTCAATTCTTAGCTTCGGATACTATCCAATTTCATTTAAAAAAGTCGCAGATGATCTTGATGGATAAACCTGGGAAAGTCTTCTACCCTGTCTTTCTAAAATATTACTAACAAATATGTCTCCTTTCCTCCACGTAAATAATACAATACCAATGCATCAATTTGGATTACGTGCGAAACATGGCAGAATAGAGCATGTAAATAAAATTACTAACTAAATAAGGAAAGCATTTGAGCACAGGGAATACTGTTCAGCAATATTTCTGGATGTAGCGTTTGATAAGGTGTGGCACGAAGGCCTTTTACACTGTGGAACATTTTTGGGATTATTGTCTGGGGGTGAGAAATTCCAAGTCAGGGTGATGGTACTAGGTCAGTATAATAAAACCCTCAAAGGATTTGGCGTTCGTATGTGTCAGTTTTTTTTATGACCTTTTAAATTTTTTCCTTATCTTGATGTTTTTTCGCTTAGTTGTAACAGGAAGAAGGCGTGGTTGTGAACCGATTTCACCCATATTTCGTGCATGTCATCAGGGTGATAAGAAAATATTATATACCAAATTTCATTGAAATCGGTGGAGTAGTTCCTGAGATATGGTTTTTGGTCCATAAGTGGGCGACGCCAGCCCATTTTCAATTTTTAAAAAAAGTCTGGGTGCAGATTCCTTCTGCCATTTCTTCCGTAAAATTTAGTGTTTCTGACGTTTTTTGTTAGTCGGTCAACGCACTTTTAGTGATTTTCAACATAACCTTTGTATGGGAGGTGGGCGTGATTATTATCCGATTTCTTCCATTTTACAACAGTATATGGAAATGCCTGAAGGAAACAACTCTATAGAGTTTGGTTGACATAGCTATAGTAGTTTCCGAGATATGTACAAAAAACTTAGTAGGGGTGGGGCCACGCCCACTTTTCGAAAAAAATTACGTCCAAATAAACGGACGGACGGCCGGACAGACAGACATCCGGATTTCAACAACTTACAACTAAGCGAAAAAACATCAAGATAAGGAAAAAATTTAAAAGGTCATAAAAAAAAAACTGACTATTATACTGACCTAGTACCATCACCTTGACTTGGGACTTCTCACCCCCCAGATTAGCTGTTGTACTGTGTTATATAAGATTAAAAAAATATTACCTTTAGAATTGGATAAAACATTGGATTCTTATTTAAACAATAGACAATTTATGGTGAAAGTAGGAGATTTCATATCGGACGAAAGTGGTGTGTGTGTGTGGTGTACCACAGGGCAGCGTTTTAGGCCCAACTCTATACATCATATATAAAGCAGATCTTTCAACTGCTAACAATGTATTAACTTTTACTTTTGCGGATGACACAGCTATAGTGAGCCATAACAACTGCCACAGTCTGGCATCAAGAATATTAGCGGAGCATTTAAGTTCCTGTCGAAGAATGGCTAGCGAAGTGGCGTATAAATGTGAATGAACAGAAGTGTTAAGAATGTTACATATTCGCTAAGACAAGGATGTGCCCTGGCAGTAAAAATAAACAATATTTTAGTACCCTAAGCTAACAGAAATAACATATCTTGGTATTCACCTAGATAGAAGGCTCACATGGAGAAAACACATTTCTAGTAAAGTAACATGTATGAAGATTAGAGCTGCAAATTTTAATTGGCTTTTAAATAAAAACTCCAAACTTAGCCTAGACAACAAAGTGCTTTTACATAATGCGGCCATAAAGCCGATTTGGATGAAGTTTATTCAGCTGTGGGGTACGACCTGTGCAACTAATATTGATATAATACAAAGGTTCCAATCAAAAATGCTTAGAACAATCACATGTTTTTTTTTATTTTTTTTTTTGTCGATTGCTGTTTTATTTCGGGCTCATACGCATAGATCCATGATTCGTCACCTGTGACGATCTTATAAACGTCTTTTGAAGCACCGCGATCGTATTTTTTCAGCATTTCTTTACCCCAATCCACATGAGCCTCTTTTTGAGCAATTGTCAAATTGTGCGGGATCCAACGAGAACAAACCTTTTTTACGGCCAGGTGTTCATGCAATATCGAATGTATGCTAGTGGGAGAAATGCATGCCTCTATCTGAAGGTATGTTACATGACGGTCTTGCATTATCAGTTCACGTACGGCATCGATGTTTTCTGGCACAACGGCTGTTTTTGGACGACCTTCACGGAATTCGTCTTTGAGCGAGCGTCGGCCACGATTGAATTCGTCGTACCAGTTTTTCACAGTGCTATTGGTTGGTGCTTCATAGTCATACAAAGCTTTTAGTTCATCGATGCACTCTTGCCGTGATAATCCACGTCGAAAGTTGTGAAAAATGATCGCACGAAAATGTTCACGAGTTCGCACGAAAAACGTTCAGAGTGATGTTATGCTAAAAAATGTCAAACTTTCCAATGGAAATGTCAGATTGCACCTGGCAACACTTAGTGTTGCCCTAGGCCAGAATATATATAGCAGCCCTCGTAAAAACAGCAGATCCAAGAATTAAAATAATACTAAAAAAATAAAATACATAAATGAAAACAAATTTTATAGCTCGACAAAGGCTACTCTTACAAGAACAACTTTTACTTAGGCGATGACAGTCTGAAAGCTACCAACACGCCGAATAGTTAGCGGAAGCAGATCAAGTTATTATAATTTTTCTTAATAACGAATTCTGGGCAGAGTTCTGCAGGAAGACACCCAAGAAATAACCGCAGCAACAACAAAACTGCGAAGAAAACAGACAGCAAACAGCAGGAGCCAGGTGTAGAAGAACATATGGCCGAACATTAGTGTATTACGTTGAAGTCAGTGTGTCGAAGAGTGTCCGAGTAACGTACCAGCCATGCGATGGGGCTTAAGGAGAAGCGAAGAGCTTGCAATATGTAAAGTGTAGCAGTTGGTTAATATAGAAGTTTCGCCAAACAACAATCAGGAGAATGATTGATGATTACAAAGTAGCGTCGGCTGGCACACCCAGAGCCGGGAACTTGCGTGAAGCGGCGGAGACAACTGATGGCTTGACATATGTATGTTCGCTGGTTGGCACAGAGTGCCCTTAAGTTGCGTGCTGTTTGGTGTAATGCAATATATTTTATTTAAGACGCAAAAATATATTTTACTTAGAGTAGAGTTGGAAAAGTGGAAGTGAAACAGTAAAGCCCAATGGAAAAAACACTATTAAAATATATGCTTTTAATAATTATTTTCTCAAACTCTGTAAATTTTAGATTAAACAAGAAAAAACGGTAACTTCGGCTGCACCGAAACTAATATACCCTTCACAGGTGCATTTCTTTTAGTAACTATGTGTTCAGTTTGTATGGAAGCTATATGCTATAGTAATCCGATCTGAACAATATTTTCGGAGATTACATTATTGCCTTAGAAAATAATCTATACCAAATTTGGTGAAGATACATTGTCAACTGTGAAAGTTTTCCATACAAGAACTTGATTCCGATCGTTCAGTTTGTATGGTAGCTATAAGCTCCGTTCCGACAAATGAGCAGCTTCTTGAAGAGAAAATGACGTTTGCAAAATTTCAAAACGATATCTTAAAAACTGAGGACGGACGGACGGACAGACAGACAGACGGACATGGTTAAATCGACTCAGCTCAACATACTGATCATTTATATATATACTTTATAGGGTATCCGACGCTTCTGTCTGGGT
This sequence comes from Bactrocera tryoni, assembly GCF_016617805.1. Lineage (NCBI taxonomy): Eukaryota > Metazoa > Arthropoda > Insecta > Diptera > Tephritidae > Bactrocera > Bactrocera tryoni. The sequence goes on from NC_052501.1 coordinate 51,585,758, forward strand.
GTTACAAACATCGTGACAAACTTAATATACCCTTTTCAGGGTATAAAAATTTGTAGCAATAATTTATATGTCAAAAATAGAACGCAAAGCTAAATATATATCGAAATCAAGAAATAAGATTTTTTTCTGTTAAAAATTTTTCGAAGATATGGTATTAAAAAATATTTTGGAGCGAAAAAATTTGGGGCAAGGAAGTTTACGGACTTTCCTAAAACTTTAGCACTTATGTAAAAACAATAATAAAAAAAATTTAATCACAAAATTTGGAGTAATGTAATTCACGAAAAAGTCAATTTTATGACTTAAATAGTTTTTGTTTAATCTTATAACAATAACTTTTTAATGCCAATAAATAATTACACAAGTGTAATTTTTGGTCTAGATATTTCGTGGCGGAAAAATGTACGTGCAAAAACTTCAAAAAAAGTACATACATATATTTTATTGGAGAAAAAATTATGACCTAAAGTCCCTTGGGAAAAACATTTGGAAATAAATTTGAGCGTGAATATGTTATGTTGAATAATAAAAACAATTCTGGAACCAACAACGTTTAAAAACAACCAGATACATATGTTGAAAAAAAGTATTTTTTGAGACAAACAATTTGTTTGACCAAAAATACCTTTATTATTCTTCACAGATGAATTTCTTCTAACATAAAAAGGCACAAACAGGACTTTAACTTCATTTTGATTTTTTGGCAGCTATATGCTATAGTTGTCCGATGTGAACAATTTTTTCGGAGATATTAGGTCTACAACTTTGCTTCCGCAACTTTGCTTTGCAAAATTTCCCGCAAATGTCGAGAATTCGGCTCAAAAAGTGACGTTTTCCGTTGAGAATAAGTTTGGGGTGAAAACAGATCTCTACAAATATTTTGTTGGGTTAATGTTGACACAAATGTCCCAGATAGATATAAAACGATTCAATCGATTTAATCTGCCAGTGCTTGACCCTAGAGACATCTATTGGAAAACGGCGGAAGCAAAGTTGTAGACCAAAAGTAAACATGCTTTTCAAAAAAGAGCTGAAGCCAACAACGCAGCGCTTTTTGCCATCGAAGAGCGGCAACTCGCGGCAAGGAAACTTAGAGCAAACAAATCATCTGGAACGGTTGGCATACTAGCAAAGGTACTAAACGTAATAGCCAAAAACGTCAAGAGCAGCGCAGGGTATATACCTCAAGAACGACAGTTATGAAGGCATAATAAGCCTTAATATGCCCAACGAAACACACTCAGGCGACATTGCTGCGATAATTACCGCCAGAGGTAATGAATATGCATACAGGAAATTAAACCAGGTGATGATCAGAGCACAAATAAGGTTTTAGGTGCAAAGTCTTGCCACTAAAAACCCGGTTAATATTGCTAAGAGAGAAGCATATTCTGACTCTGTCAACCGTCTGGCTTACGTATTGCGCACAAATCCAACACGCTGCGGAAAAGGCGTCTGAACTAGATTTCCAACTTAGCACCACACCGAACGGCTTGCTCAACAGAGCAGAGATATGAACTGCTTCATTGAGGAAAATAACAAACGTAAAGCTCTAGAAAATGTATTTCGAACATCATTTGTTGCAGCTGTTGTTGTAGTATCGGCATACCGCACAGTTTCAGGCGAAGCTATAGCGACAATAAGCGGAAGCACGCCCATCGACTTACTATTAGTATTAGCATTTGAATAAAAGAAAATGTGGACGTTGAAGGAACAATTGTCACCACAACAGAGGATATAAAGAACGATAACTTGAAAATATGGAAAACTCGTTGGGAGCCGGAACGACATGGTAGATTAATGGCTAGGCTAATCAAAAATATGAAAGAGTGGTCCAGTGAACAAAAAACAAAGTCAGATGGATTACTATACTACACAAATTCTAACCGGGCACGGATACATTTTGAAATATCTATATATAATAGTAAAAGTCGAAAAGCCAACTTGTATATAGAAAGATGCGATCAAGGATGACTCCGAATATACATTTTTCAAAGCATAAGCTGAGACAAACCGAGGCGTAATACGCCGCACCATTTATTCGGTCCACGAAAAAAGATTTTGTTTATTTTATTTTCTTAACGTACACATATTTGGTTTCGGTGAATATTTTCGAAGTTATCATAATCATAATAACAACACGAGCTTCCTAAAAATATTTTTTTTGTAATTATGGAAGATTTTTCTTTTTTTTGAGAAACCGCCATTTTGTCAAAAAATTGTATTTTGCTTAATCCTTCGATTAATTATAATACCTAAAATTAGTGGAACAAAATCTATTTGTTTTTTTTTTTTAATTTTAGAGGATCTAGATCAGGAGCTGCCGGAGATCAGCTGCAGATCCTTTCAAAATAAATATTTTACTAATACTAAGTTTTAAAATACAGCTAAAAGATACCATAATATGTGTACAAATTTTTTTATCATTAACTTTACAAGTTTTCTCAGAAACAAATCCGGAAAATTCGTTTTTTTCGTACTGCTATATAACCCTTTAAGGTCGTATCGTTGCAAACTTGGTTAATGGTATAACAAACATAAAATTCAGGCGCATTGGGGACAAGGTAATGTAAGTCTGTGGATTTGGGACTTAGCAAGACTTGAACTAAAACAATTGAGGCCAAAAAATGGAAACAAATACTGTGAGAAGATGGTGCGAATTTGACACTCTACCTACTAGATCTGTTGTTATTACTTCTTGCCACATTACAGAAACTAATACATAATTTTAATCAAGCAATTACCATCTTCACTGCCCTTGCTCTCTATTGTCCTTTTCAAATACCCTCCTCCTCTTCTTAGTAGCTTATTTCGATTACTCTCAACTACACAACATTCGAGATTTCTACACTTCGTGTTGTTGCCAATGCTGGCATTTTCAAATGTCATTTAATTCTTGCTTTTGTTGCATAAGAATTTAATAATGTCAACACATTCTAAGCGATTTGAATATTTGTGGCAATATCATTTGTTGCATCTGTTGGTGGCATACTAGTAATTCCAATAGCTGGGGCTTTACCACTTGAATAAGCAAAAATCGTATTGCATTGCTGCTTGGCATTGCATGTGGCATGTTGCAATATAGTCGGAAGCACTTTTATGTAGTTAGCGATGGGTTGCAAAGAAGAGTCTGTGTCACAATGCGTTGTCAGTAGCAGAATAAGCATCAACAACCACAAATAATTAAAGCAACAGCAACTGTCTGTTAGTCAGTCAACCAGGCAGCGTATGCAACAAAGCGGAAGTGCATTGCAACTTAAGGCGTCAACTTGTTGCATGTATGCTAGTTCGTTGGCATGAGTATGCGCATGTGTGTTTGTGGCATGCAACTGCTTGCTGATGACACACCAGTTGACAGTATGTTATGTATGTACTATTGTTGCAACATGGCAATGTGACGCTAACTCGCCGTTGATTGCTGCTGCGCTTTGATTTATTTTTTTTTTTGCTATACATTTATTGCTCGCACTCTTTCTCTGCCTCTTCTAGCACAATTTCATGTCATTTATTTATTTGTACGTTTTTAAGCACGACTAAAATATTTTGATGGCTTTCACATTTAATATTATTTACATAGTCAATGTTGCATGCAACATTTGTTTTTGCGAATAACTTGCCTCAGTTATGAAATTTCAATTTTCGGTATTTTCCATAAAAAATGTATGTGTTTTACTGTTTTACTATGAGAATGTTGCATAGTTTGGGTTATCACATAGGTAATGTTGCAACATGATTGATACTTTGTGTCCTTCAGCTTTTCTACTGCCTCAGTACACTCTTTGCAATGCAGCAAATTCTTGTGATATGCGCCACAAGGACACACAAACGGCGGAAAAATGCTTCAGCTCCCCCATTTTCGTTGTTGTTGCTTATTGCGTAAATATTTCTTTGTCCATTTTTGTTTGAAAGTATGCAAGTCCAGTTTGTAGTTCCCTGCCTTAACCGCAACGCGTACGTATTCCGTACGCATTTTCCTTCTATTTAGCAGTTGTTACAAGGCAGCGACATCACCATACACCAAATCCGACACTGGCAGCACAAACACTCCAGCTTGGCAGCGACAATGCAACCCAGTTGTAAAGCACAACAACGCATTTTGGGACAAGGTGCCAGATATCAGGAGGACAATTGCTTGTTTGGCAATTTTTGGCAGCTTCTCCACGTGATTGCTCGGCACTACACTTCAATTGTCTATGTATATAAGTATGTGTGTGTATGTGTCGTGTAGCTGGGTGCATGGCGAATGTTGAAATTAATTCAATTTTCAATTTTATTGAGTAAGAACTGAATTCGAAAGCAGCTCCAATCAAATTAGTATGCGAAGACCAAAGGATTCTCAGTTTAACTATTGAGTGCTGACTAAATTTACACTGCGTTGTTTAATAATTATGGAATTTTCATTAAAAACATGAAAAAACTTCAACTTCGGTTGCACTGAAGCTATTATGAAATAGTATCCTGTACTCCACTATATGCTATAGTCCGACCTCAGCAATTTCTTTGAACTGTTGCTTTTAAAGACAATTTATTTAAAGATTGAATCAAAAAGTTTTCATTCGTAGATTACACCTTTAATTTTACTAATAATCATCCCCAAATTTCAAGATGATATCTTTTCCAATAAAAAAGTTTTCCAGACAAGGACCTGATTTGGGACGATCAGCTTTTATGGCACCCATATGATGTAGTGACTTTGACAAACGAGCAGCTTCTAAGGAAGAAATGGTTGCAATAAAAAATTTTTGAACGGTATTTCAGCAAATTGAAGGAATAGTTCGCGTAAATACAGAGAGACGAATATTAGGGTTAGTGGGTCGATTCCGGACTTTTTTCGATTCAAGATTTCTAATAGTGCGGAAAGGTTGCCTTAGTACTTCCTGATTCCAATGCAACTTTTTGTTTTGAGATCGGATTGCATCTTCAACCCCAACTCCGGCCTTGAAATTTCGGAAATTCGCCTAAAATCGTGAAATTGTCTACCTAGCGCCTGAAATACGCATCTCATTGCAAAATGTATCAAACAAGAGTTATTTGTCACGTCATTTGCTACCGAAATGGTATATGCGATCATGGCCGTAGGACGAACCGTTCCCGAGATACGAGCGAAAATGCGGGGCGCCACAGCGCAAGGTGAAAATTGTTGCAGCTCTCAGCTAACCTGTATTGGTCACCCAGAACCCACCGCGTGGAGGTGGCTGCTCTTCGGGTTCCTCCCAAGCCCAACCCAACCAACCAACCATATGTCAGGCTTGTTTTAGTCTGAATCTGTGTCAAATTTATTGATAAAATCAGATTTTGTACTAAACTTTGGCACTTGTTGCCTAGATTTCAGTGTAGAGCGTATAAAACGACCACGAGATTGGGGGCCAATACTTTCGAAGATGCCTCTGTCACCAGTTTGACGGATCTCTCGACTGCCACGGTGTGAGAGGGGAATTCACTAAATTTCCATACCTCTGCAGTGTCTCCCGACAGCCCTTTTATGAGTTCTTCGTTAGAAACTGAACAAAGAACTGGAGGAACAGTCAAGGTAATAGTCTTCCAGTTAATCATATTGTAATAATTATTAGCTTTGAAATTCAGCTTTGGTACTTTATTACATTTAACCCTTCCATTTACTGTGTCAAACTCTGCTTCTCTGGCTGCCAGAAGACGGTCAAGGGCCAACTTTCTGACTTCTATCCGTTCGTCAGTCATCATACTAAGGAGAATGTTTTCTGGAAGAGCAAAGAAAGCATTCTGTTGAATGGATGAATCGACAACCTTGCGCAGTTTAGCAGGTAAGTATCTCGACCTTTGAATTGCAGCATAGAGATGGCGCGAGCCATCTTTGATTGAACTGTTGAATCTTATTGAGAACCACAAAGGTGAGTAAACTGTAAGTATGTACTTGACCAAAATCTTTATCTCCTTTGTTGATTTGTCAGTAGAAATGTATAATCTCAGATTTCTATTTGCACAGGTGAGCCAGCGAAATTTGCACATGTTACCTGGATGCATCGACGCTAAATCTGAGGAACATTGACC